>NC_048601.1:14482564-14561974 GCF_003668045.3 Cricetulus griseus
ACTCAAGAATAAGGAAAGGTGTTAAGTGCTTGTAATCATAGCACTTGGAAACAGAAGCAGGAAGACTCTTATTTTGAGACCTGCTGGACTAATTCCAAAAACCTGTTAAAACAAAAACAAAAACAAACCAGCCAGCCCCCACCTTGCTATGTGAACCTCTCTGTTGCCTAAAAGCAGTGGTGGAATTTCTACATAATAGAGACAGTAGCACACCCATTTGTACCGACAGATAAAAATGAATGTGGATTCTCTCCAAAGTTTTAATAGTCTAAAGAACCTATCAACATTATATGAGAATTGTCTCCCTAGCACTTGGTAATGTTGGGGATTTTTATAAGTCCAGTAGTTTGAAATGTATATAATAGTAGCAATTTTTTCTTACTTATGGAAATGGAACAAAATTTCTTTTGTGTTGATTGATAGTTTGCATTTCCCTGTTTCTTACTGCTCATAAGTCCCATCCCCCGTCCCCCGACACCCCCCTTTCTGTCCCCATACCACTGTTTTAAAGAAAGCCTTGCACTGTTTACCACACTGACCAAAAACTTGAGGTACCCCTGCCTGCTTATGCCTTCTGAGCAGCTGCAATGTGGGTATATACCACTGTACTCATCTGCCATTTTCCACTTTGAATTTCTAGAATTTTTTTGTGGGTTCAGAATATGAATTTACTGCTAAGGTATATGAAAGTGAATCTGTCTGGTCAGGGTCAACCTTGGCCTTGTTTAGTAGAGTTTTATCTGGAGTTATCTTGTACTTTGAGGTTCATGGGAACCTCCATTTGCTGATAAGACAAGAAACTTTGCATTTTTGTCTACTTAGTCTCAATACCATTGACTAGACAATCTGCCTTTTCCACTATTTTGAGATTTAAGTTTAAAAAAATAACTGTTTTGCCTGAATGCATGTTTGTGTAGTACATGTGTACCCGGTACCTGCCAGGGACTGGAGTTAGAGACGGGTGAGCTGCCGTGTGGTCACCTGGAATCATGCAGCTCACTGCTAGAGCACTTGTCTAGCTATAAGCAAGGCCTTGGGGTCAGTCCTCAGAAATGCGCGCGCATGCACGCACTCTCTCTCTCACACACACACACACACACACACACACACACACACACACACACACACACACACGAAAATTCTTACACATATGAGTCCATAAAACTTTTGATTTTGGCCGGGCATTGGTGGCGCACGCCTTTAATCCCAGCACTGGGGAGGAGAGGCAAGCGGATCTCTGTGAGTTCGAGGCTAGCCTGGTCTACAGAGCGAGTGCCAGGATAGGCTCCAAAGCTACACAGAGAAACCCTGTCTCGGAAAAAAAAAAAAAACTTTCGATGTTGCTGACTTGTACATGGTCCTCCTTTTTCTTCAGAGGATATGTTCTGAGATCCTCTGAGAGCATGGATGACACCAAACTCTAGAGGTGCCAAGAATCACCTGTCTATGCTTCAACATTACCACACCATCCAGAAGCTAATCCCCCCTGCCTTGTATTACTGTTCTTGGACATTGAGTCCAGGATATTACAGGATTAGTCCATAACCTGTGAGTCAGATGGACTGTGTATTTTTAGAAGCCAAGTGGAATCAGGGTAGAATTGTTTTTGATAAATGTCTCAGGTGTTTGCAGAACGTGGGGGGTGCTAAGCATAGAACCCTGGGCTTTCTACCACTGCTTCATCTAGACAAGCATTGCTTTCATCTGCTTTGTTGTGTTAGTTTTTCATATAATTTAATTTGAAAATGGATTCTGCTAAAAACAAATTGAAACTCACTGTCCCAAGTTCTTTGCTACATTTCCTAACTAGAAAAGTCCCTGTATATTGGTAATTAATTCCCAGTTGCACATGTCTGGTTTAGTACCGTTTTCTGGTACAGTTAAGTCTCATGGTGCAGAGCTTGTATTTCCCATACTTTTCGAGTCCACTTAGTATTCATTGGATAACTGTGGAAAGTGGGATTTGGCCACACAAATCATTACTGTTGAATATTTTCCTTTTCCAAGGTGCCAACAGGATAGTGCTAGAAGACTCTAATATCTTGCAGCCTGTGGGTCTGACTGTGTTTGAAAACTGGCTCTATTGGATTGATAAGCAGCAGCAAATGATTGAAAAAATTGACATGACTGGTCGAGAAGGAAGAACGAAGGTCCAGGCTCGAATTGCTCAGCTGAGTGACATCCATGCAGTAAAGGAGCTGAACCTGCACGAGTATAGTAAGTGAGGTGGACGGTGCAAGAAGCACTGTGTGTGTTGTAAGAAACAAGACATGGTCTTGTGGCTTCTTCACATCATTTTTCTTCTTTACTTTGTTATTACATTTAGAAAAACATTGTTGAGTATGAAATCTTAGCACCAAGGGGTGGAGGCAGGAAGGTTGCCCACTTGAAACCAGCTTGGACTGTCTAGCTAGACCTAGTCTCAGTAAACCAAGACCTGGAATGTAGCTCAGTAGTAAAGCACTTGCTTAGCACCCACAGGACCTGGATTTGGTCTTCAGACCAAGTAGATAATTGAATAATATTGTATACCTGAAAGACCGAGAACCACCTCTGTTGATGCACATTCAGATATCATAAGTAATGTCCGTTTGGGGCATTCTGCTCCTTTGTGGATCGTCGACAATCTTAACATCAACACAAATTTATGTAGCACCCATATTATGATGGAAAACAAATCATAATGGATGGCTCTATTGCATAATGATAACAATACTGTAACAGCAAACACAGGGTTGTTTGTAACACAAGCTAAATAGAAAATTCAGAGCAATGACTTCATAAAGTACAAGTTGTGAAATCGACATTGAAAAGTCGCCTAATGGCTTGTCTTTTTAGCTTCACCCAAGTAAGAGGAAATTAGATCTTTGTTATGCTATCTTTGGCAGTTGAACAAGCATATAATTTTGTCTATTTCAGTTCCATGTGACCATTAAGTTTTTCCTTCTACTAACTTTAATGTTCTACAAATTATTTATTAAAATATGCTTTTTTTAAATGAAATAATTTATAATTTATCTTTTAGAAAAGTAGAAGTTCTGAGTTAAAATATTTAAAAGAGAATTCTCAGTTTTAGAAACAAAACTATGTGTCAGAAGTCTCCCCTGGCAATTTTTCTAGTTCTATAAATCATTTTTTTATTATTAGGCTTTTGAAACCAGCTTTTGTTGTGTGGTCCTGGCTGGCCTGGAACTTGCTGTGTAAACAGTCCTGGCCTTAACTTACGGGATCCAGCTGCCTCTGCTTCCTAATACTGGAATACATGTGGCCAGCCAATATCTTAATTTAAAAAGTAATGCAAGCCTATCATAGTTAAGTTTTATTCATTGTATTTATCCATAGTTTTATTGATCATCTTTTTTAGGTTTGTTGTTGTTTAGGATTGAACCCAGGGCCTCACTCATGGCAAATACTCTTACCTGGAGCACTTTCCCCAGGCCTTGCTTTTATAATACTTTAAAATGAAATATGCATGCCTATATAACATGCTAGATTTTGTACATGCCTGCAATCTCAGTAGTTCTAGAGCTGAGATAAGAGGATCATCACTTGGACTTAAGACCAGCTGGGACAGTGAAGACTCCCATATCATTCCCCTACTCCATGCAGTGGTTATACAGAGATACTTTGTTAGAGGTTATAGAGATGGAGTATGGAATTACACTGTATAGAAATAAAATCAGAACTTATTTATATTTGGTATTGTTTGTGGTTCATAAATCATTGATTTTGATAATTACATTCTTTTCCAGGACAGCACCCTTGTGCCCAGGATAATGGTGGCTGTTCACATATTTGCCTCGTAAAAGGAGATGGTACTACAAGATGCTCTTGCCCCATGCACCTAGTTCTGCTTCAGGATGAGCTGTCCTGTGGAGGTAAAGATGTTAAAATCTTTCTTCTGCAAACCAGAATTCCACATCTCAATCTAGCCATCTGTGGCTAGGCAGTGAAGTTGCTATTTTCCCTGACTTAATTGGTAATTTGTGTTCTATTTATTTGCACAATACCAGGCGTACCTTTTTTCCTCTTTGCCCCCAGACTGTCCCTACTACTATAGTCTCCAGTGATCACTTTAACTCTGTTTCTGTGTGTTTGGATTTTATGCATTCCACATACAAGCATGATTATGTGGTGTTTACCATTTTGTGCCTTCTTTATTTCATTTAACAGATATTCTCTAGGCTTATCTCTTTGTAGCAGTGATAGGAGTTCCTCTTTTAAAAGTCAAATATTATTATATATGTGCTGTGATATTTTCAGCCTATGAATTATATTTCCTAATACCACAGTAGCTACCCCACTCCTCAGGGGAGTAATAAGGTTAATTCACTCTGGTCTTCACCCATTGAATTTTGAATTTTCTCTGCGTAAGTGTCATTGTTTGGAATGCGTACAGTGAAAGGAATATTCTTTTGTTCAAATCCATCAAGATTTTTCTATTTTAAAAAAGAGTAAAACAAAAATAAAACCCAATAATGAAAGAAAATTTACACAAACCTATGGTGTATATGTCTGCAGGTATGTAGGGTTACACGCATGCATGCTCCCATATGTCAGCAGGTATGTAGGGTTACACGCATGCATGCTCCCATATGTCAGCAGGTATGTAGGGTTACACACATGCATGCTCCCATATGTCTGTAGGTATGTAGGGTTACACGCATGCATGCGCCCACTCGCAAGTGCAGAAGACAGCTTCCTTATCTCTCTTCTTCCACCTTGAGATAGAGTGTCTGTTTATCACTGCACTCCAGGCTGGCTGGCCTGTAAGCTGCTGGGCAGTCTCCTGTCTACTTTCCATCTTTCGTACGAGAGCTGGGATTACAGGTGGAAACTACCACGTCCAGCCTCTCACCTCAGGTCCTCACAGGTACACCTAGGGTTAGCAAATTTTCAATATGCTCTTTTGTTAAATCATGGTGTGGCAATACTGAGCACCATGGTAATGTTCATACTCTTAATTAAGAAGTCCTCTTCCTGGCGATAATACACAATTTTAACTGGAGAATTTTGATTGTGGTATGCAAAACTAGCGATTTAAAAGGACTCTAGTTTCTATTTTTCAAAAAAAAATGCTGAATACAGCAACTGAATAAATAAAATACTTCATTTTATTTATTTCTGTATTTATTTTAGTGCCGGGGATGGCACCTAGTAATGTGGACACTAGTCAAATGCCTACCAGTGAACTTTATCTCCATTCATTTAGCAAATACTGTGGTTAGGAAGCTGATATAAAAGTGTGTTTGGCTTAAGGGGGAGAGAGCTTCTATTTGCTTGTTTCTTTGTAGTGCTGAGACTCACCAACCCTTTCATTTGGATCTTAAATGTTTCCCATTTTAAGACCATGTCCTACCAGACTGTGGGGCTGTTAGGTCTTGGAGTCTCTGGCATTTGTGAAATAAAATCTGACTATGTTGTTCAGGGTAATCTCCACTGCCGAGCTTAACTGGCTCTCCTACTTCAACTCCCTTTGTGGCTGGAGTGGTGCAGTATCCACCACTGTACCTGGCACAGAAAATCTTACTATAGTGATGTCTTCTTGAAAGGAGTGCAGCTGAGAGCACAGTACTTGCCAGCTCATGTGAGGCCTTGGATTCCATTCTGAGCATTCCAATTTAATATTAGAAAGTGTTTTTCTTCTGTAAAGACACATATTTCTATGAATCAAGATTTTTAAAAAATTATATATTCCGAATATAAAAGTAGTGATAAAACAGGATTATAAATGAATTTTATCTTTCTGACTTCTAAAGACATAGTAGCAATGGCAATGTATCCTGCTTAGATTACAAGAACTTGAGGTACAAAGTAGTGCATACAATTTGAGAACATGGAAGCACTTCTGGATACACTTGACTACAATATTGAATCTCAGTATTATAAATTAAATTCATTCACCGGAAGATCTACACACACTCACATACACACACACACAAATAATATTCCATAATTCCATGATGTTACTTCAAGAGCAGGCAGAGCTACGTTGTGTGGCTAAAAATCAAAATATCCTTTTCTGGAAGAAACTGATGCTGTGGCATACTAGGTTGTTCCTCTTCAGAGATGTAATACGCACATAAAGGGGAGGAAGCAGTGCTGGGCATGGAGGTGTGCAGTTGGGATTCCCACAGAGTAGCTCATAAAAGTATGAGGCCAGCTCAGACAACTTAGGGAGACATATCTAAAAATTGTTAGAACTAATTAAACAAAGATCAAACCTTGCACAATAATGTATACATTTAATATTGTTGAACTAGACAACTTTAAATGGTTAAATCGGTAAAATTGTGTTACATATATTTTATCACAGTTTTAAAAATTGTGTTTCTATATAGAGCACTGTGTTAATAACAGATAAAACTGAATCAGATCCCATCTTCCAGTTAGAAGATGTCTTTCAAAGGGATTTATTTATTCATTTATTTTGCAATAAAGTGAATTTTAAGTTGTAAATAGAAAGAATAACAAGTTTTAGAAAAGTGTACAGTTGTGCTGTAACCTGACTCAAGATGTAGAGGGTTACTGTTAAGAAAGTACTCTTGGGCTGGAGAAGTAGCTCTGCCATTAAAGGCTAGGCTCACAACCAAAATATAAGAAAGTATTCTTAAAGGTGGTGTGCTTGGGAGATGGAGACAGTGCGAAATCCTTTCTCAAAATAACAACAAAAACCAACGAACGAAGGAACAGGGAGGGTGGGAAAGAGGCCAGAGCAGTCACAGAAGAAAACATTGCACTGTGGACAGTGGTACATGCCTGTGACCCAGCACTGGGCCTAGACTCTGGCCTGGGTTGTTTAGTGGGAACTTGTCTCACTCATGCACTGCAAGAGAGAGAAGAGAAAAGAGGAGGCAGAGGGACCGAAGGAAAAGAAAGGGAGAGAAAATGGGGAATGAGGAAGGAGCCCTTGGGTTCTTAGTAGGTGGTTTTCTAGTAAAAGCACCCACTCTTCAGACTGCAGCTCTTTGCAGAGTTAGTTTCTTGAATTTTATCAGTGGAATCGTGGCATTTAATCGTTTTGGTTTTAGATTCTTTTACATAATGTATTTTTGAGATCTGATAATTTATCAAATGATTCAGCACCTTTTTGTTGCTGAGTCATAGTTCATTATGTAATACTGTAGTTACTCTCCTGTGAAGAACTGTTAATATTTAATTTTTAATGAAACTCTCATGAATGTTATATGTGGTCTTTAGCTTACATTGATTCCACAATAGAAATAAATGAAGTATAAAATCTAAATTTCTGTCCAGCTTTTGAAACATGATTTCATTTGAACTTGGCTTACTATATTATGTTCTATTTCTTCCCAACTTGCTCTCTGGTTTTATCTGACTTTTTAGAATCTGATGTCCACTCTGGCGAGTTCTCTTTTGTTTTGCTTCTGTGTGCTATTACAAATGCGTGCTTCTCTTCTTGCATAAATTCCTTACTTATTCGCCAAGTGCACTTGGGATCCCTTTGAGACCTTGAGTAGCTACTTTGGATTGCTGTCCTTGTTGTCAGTATGCGTGCTAACAAATAAGTGACTGTACTTGTCCCTATCTTAACCAAATTCAGTTTTTTCTTTTTTTAAAGAATATACGACACATTTTATGCTTTTAAAGTCTCAACACAATCTAGTAAGTTTTTGAAAACATAATAAATGCTAAGAAAAATAATCCTTCAGATTTAGCATGTAAATCGTCCACCTGTAATCTGTACTAGTCTGTTTTAAAGATAAAGCATTTCTGGTCAGTGTATGATAGACTTGTGTATTTCTTAGAGAATTTACTAACATGTGTTTTAATGATATATTAAACATGGTGGTACAAACCTGTAATCCCAGAATTCAGAAGGGTGAGGCAGGATAGTCTCCAACTCAAGACCAGCCGGGTCTGCATAACACCAAGTCGATAAAGTAATGAGGCTTCAAAAAAGTCTGTGGTTCTACTCTTGTCCTTTTAAGATCGCCATCCCTTAGCTATGGTAATGAGAAACTCATGATAATAGTAACAATACTAAACTCTGATCACTTTCATAACATAAATGAATTATGTTAGTAAAATTATTTTGAGGTAGAAATTTTACTGTGAAGAGCTTTTATATTTTTACATCATTATAAATTTGTGTGTTGTCCTTTCAGTATTCTGCTGAGTTTTCATGACTGCTTCTGCATTGTTCTTCTGTAATACATAGTTTTGGTTGGGACATATGAAGAAAACTGGGCCTCACATAGATAGATAGGTAGAAAATGAACTGTAATAATAGCTTTTCTGGGGGTTGGAGAGATGTGCCTATGCACTAGCAGTTCCTATTCCCCGTACATGCATAAAAAGCCAGGGTGGATGTACATATCTGCAACCCCAGGAATCAGAAGAAAGCCGAGCTTGCAGCTCATTGGGTAACGTGTCTCAGAGAGTAATAAAGTACCTGGCATCAACCATTGGTCTCCCGGTACATATAGCCATATGAGCAGGCACACATGATAATGATAGCCTCTCCAAATGATCCGACTATTCATCTTGGGTCTACACCAAATCTTGACAAGCAGTAGTTTCTTGGAGGTTTGGTTATAACTAATTTATATATCTTTATTATATTAAAATTATGTGTGTTGAGCTAAGGATATAGCTCAGTGATATATGCTCACCTAGTATATGCAAAATCCTTGGGTTCTTCACCCAAGTACTACCAAAGATGTGTGTGCGTACACGTGCATGCGAACGCACATGCACATACACATGTACGCACATTGTTGTATATGATGGCATGTACCTGTAGTGTGAGTTTAAGCTACTGGATGGTTGTGAATTATTTGAGCTCAGGAGTTCAGCAGAAAAACATGAGACCTTGACTCTTAAAAAAAAAAACAAACAGAAAGCAGGAGTCGGTGGTGCTCTGAGAACATGGCTCAGTTGGTGAGAGCATTTGCTGCACAAGCATGAGGACCCTAGTCACAATTCCAAATACCATGTAAAAATAAGGAAAAGTTGGACATGGCTGTGTGTACATGTAATCCTAGTGCTGTGTCAAGGTAGGAGATGAGTGGGGCTTGTTGGCCACCAGTGTAGCTCCAGGTTTAGTGAGAGGCCCTGTCTTAAGTGGAGAGCAATAGAGCAGGACACCCAACATCCTCCTGACCAGGACCTGTGCATACACATGTACAGACACCTGTGCATACATATGTACATATGCATACACAAGAGGAAAGTGGAGGGGGGAGGTAAAGAAAAGAAAGCTACGTGTGGTGGATTGTGCCTGTAATCCCTGAATTTAGCAGGCTGAGCTAGGATTACTGTGAGTTTGAGCAAGCTTGGGCTGCAGAATGAGACCTTGCCTCAATCCCCTAGCTCTGCCCTTCCCTTGAAGTTGATTTTTGTTACTGTTATTGTTGTTACTGTTATCTCTGTATGCCCTCCATTTGACTCTTAAACTTGAGATCTTCAGTCTCCCAATTGCCAAAATTTTTTTATAGACAGCACCATGCTCAGCAGAACCAGTCGGTTTCTTTTATGTGGATTTTATACGGCATTTTATAGTTTCAGAACTATAATAGAATTCTATTCATGAGTCTCTACAGGGGCTTGGAGAGAGAGTTCTGTGTACTTGCTGATCTTTCAGAGAACCCAGATTTGGTTTCTAGCCCCCTATGCTAGCTCACAGCCATCTGTAACTCTGGTTCCTCGGGAGCTGATGCCCTCTGCTGGCTTCCATGGCCTTCAGGACATTGTGCACATACATACTGGCAGGCACTAACTCATGCATAGAAAAGAAAAAGAAATCTTAGATCTTCAGATTCTGACCTGTTCCATGATTCAGTATCAAAAGCTCACACTTGTTAATGCTGACGCCACCTCATGAGAAAACCTGAGAGTACTGCTGAACTATAGATGTTCCATGTTGAGTACATTCAGATTTCCCAAACTCCAGTCTCTGACCCCAAGTTCCAGTTTTACAATTAGCTACAAAACCAGCCATTATCTTTGCTTGGTTTCATTTATTTATTTAGTAATAGGCACATTAAGTTTTTTAATTCCTGCCAAATCCCTGAATATAAGTGCAATCAATTTCCATGTAAGTCATTCTTTCAGATAAAAACAGTACTGTGTTTTGACTTATGCTTACAAGGTGAGCAGCTGTTTGCCTATTAAAAACCATCCTGGTTAGATGTGCAATGTCAACTTAATGTATACCTCCACCTTTTAAACAATAATGAACTCAAGACTTGATTTTTAACCATTAACATTTTTCTTACTGACTTATCATGAACTTTTTGTTTCTTAAAAGACAGGATCTCATGTAGTCTGGGCGGCTCTCCAATTCACTATGTGGCCAAGGATGACCTTTAACTCATAGTTGCCTTTCCTGTACCTCCAAAGTGCTGAGATCACAGGGATGTGCTGTGGAGAACAGCTCCCATCATAAGTATCCCTAAGAATAACTGGCTGTTTTTATTGACTAAGCTGTGGGTTCGTGCCTGTGTGGCATACAGGGCCTCCCACTAATGTGGTACAGCTGCAGTCTACTAAGGTCCCTGAAGCTTTTCATGCAGTTCCTCCTTCTGTGCAAGTGTGAACAGTGTAACTGCCACTTTACAATTATCACCTGTTTACTGCTCTGACTGTCGATGGAACCTGAGATTATCGAGCTAATAAATGAGGAGGACTAAAGTCTCATGCAATAGCCTACTTTATTCAGAGCATCAGACAATTTATACTCAAAGGGTTAATAGGAGTCAAATTACTAAAACATACAGTTACAAGGACAAGACCACACATGGCAGGCAAGCCACCATGTATTAAACAAGCTGCATATGACAGAAACATGTTTTTCCTTAGAAGCATCTAAACCAATAACAATAGCCAGTTGTGATGAATAATCTGAAGTAAACTCACTGCTGTCCACTACCTCAGAGCTAGGGAAAAAATAAGTTACAAATCCTCTTATTGTAAAATGCTGTATATTTGTTTTTAATGAGCTCCACTTGGCTATAAATGTTCCTACCTTTGTGTGACCACTGTTCTTTTTGTCATTCCCTCCCTTTGTTCATTTGAAGAACCTCCAACATGTTCTCCTCAGCAGTTCACTTGTTTCACCGGGGACATTGACTGTATCCCTGTGGCCTGGCGGTGTGATGGGTTTACTGAATGTGAAGACCACAGTGATGAACTCAACTGTCCTGTATGCTTAGAGTCTCAGTTCCAGTGTGCCAGTGGGCAGTGTATCGATGGTGCCCTGCGATGCAATGGTGATGCCAACTGCCAGGATAAATCAGACGAGAACAACTGTGAAGGTGTCAAGAATCTCAGTGCTTGGTTTATAGTTTCTTTGCATCCAGTTATTTGAAATTCAGTGGATTTGGGTTTTATATTTATGGCATGAACATTATACATGTTGCTAATTATTTGAACCATTTCATATGTGTAAGGTCTCAGCAAGTTAATGTGCTCATTTTGTTACTTTATTGAAATGCCCTGGTGGTGAATGTCTTTTTTAACTTTTTTGTGACTGTGATAAAACAGCATGACCAAGGGAATCTTAAAGAATAAGGAATTCATTTTGGCTTAAGGTTCCAGAGGGAGAATCTGTGAGGGCAGGGATGCTAGAAGATCACATTTTCAACGTCAGGAAACCAAGCAGAGGGAGTCGACTGGAAGTGGATGAGACTAAACTCAGAAAGCCCATCCCCAGTGCTATACCTCCTCCAGCAAAGCTTCAACTCCCCATAATCTCTCAATCAGCTCCCTCACTGAGGACCAAGTGTCTAACTGTGTGAGCCTGTGATGGAGATTGCTCATTCAAACCACCCCAGTGGGCATTTTTATAAAGAAAAGGATTGTGTAGATCACAGTTCTGCAGTGTCAAGGGCATGCTGTGGAATAATTACTTTACCTATGTAAAGATGTGTTACGTTTGTTTATGCTGCATTTATTTAATGATGTAAAGGTATATTGCTTTAGCTGCCTAAGGAACCTGATTGGGCTAATAAAAAGCTGAATGGCTAATAACTAGGCATAGAGGGATAGGTGGGGCTGGCAGGTGAGAGAATTAAGTAGGAGGAGGAATCTAGGCTTAGGAAGAGAGGGAGAGTGGGGAGAATGAGGGAAAAAGAGAGGGTGGCTCCCAGAGCCAGCCAGACTTGGAGTAGGACATACAGAATGAAAGAAGGGTAAAAAAGCCCCCCAGCAAAATATAGATGAAGAGAAACAGGTTAATTTAAGTTTAAAAAGCTGTCCGGAAACAAACCTAAACTAAGGCCGAGCATTCATAATTGATAATAAGTCTTCGTGTCATGATTTTGGGGCTGATGGTCCGAGAAAGCCTGCTACCAGGTCATGTGCTGCTTAGTTGTGCCCTCGTGGAAACCCTGTGGCAGATGACAGCACAGTGGCAGGAGCACTTGGGAGATTGTGAGCGCATCTCAGTAGAAAGCCAGAGCAAGAGGATGTGCCGGCTTCTTGTTCTTTTAAAAATGTGTGGGTATTTTGCCTGCATGTGTGTCTGTGAGCCCAATCCCTGAGGAGGCCAGAAGAGGGTGGCAGACCCCTTGGGATTAGAGTTATAGATGGCTGTGAGCCTGCTTGTGGGTGCTGAGAATTGAACTGAGGGTCCTCTGGAAGAGCTGCCCATGCTCTTGACAATTGAGCCATCTCTACAGCCCTAGGCTTGTTCTTTTATAGCAACAAAGTTTTTCTCAAGAGCTAACCCTGGGTACATCAGAGAAAGAGGTCCAGGTACCTCCCTCTGGGCCCCCTCTACCTCCATTGGATCCCTCTACACTCAGGGTTAGACCTCCAACATGTGAACCTTTGTGGGAACCTTATAAACCACACCAATCTCTGAAGATTGAGAAAGGGCACCAAAAATTAAGTAAAATGAAGTGTTAAAAGCAATGAGTCCTTAGAGAATGGAGCGTGCTTTGTGTCTAAACCTGATCTGTTTTTAGATTGTACTTAGAAGGCATTTGACTCTCGATAGAATTTGTCTTCATGCTGTAATAAGAATAAAATTGTGTCTTTTTTCTAGTGCTTTGTTTAATTGATCAGTTCCGCTGTGCCAATGGTCAGTGTGTTGGAAAGCACAAGAAATGCGACCACAATGTGGACTGCAGTGACAAATCTGATGAACTGGACTGTTGTAAGTAGGAAGGAAGCCTTGCAAATTGTTCTCAAGGGAGAATTTTAAAAAATACCTTTTCCTTTTCTTTTTGTATTTTACTTACAATCCAGATTTCCTTGTGTAGAACACAAATACTAGTTATTTCCCTCAGTTATTTTCTGTTTTGCTTTTAGTGATTGTTTAAAGACAATGGTTTGTTTGTGTACAGAGATAGTAAAACACTAGAAAAAGAATAAACATTGCCCTGCCACATCTAAAGTCACAAAATTCTCAGGAAATTAATTGCTAATCTGAACTTCTTTCTGAACATCAGTTTGTATTGAACTGTTTTCTTGAAGGGTTTCTACCAGCTTTTTGGGGTCTATAATTTAAATGCTTTTTTCCTCCTCCTCTCTTGCCATCATTTCTTCCTCATTGCTTCCATGGCTGCTTGCCTGCCTCTCTTCCTTGGTTCCCTCTGATCTGTCCCCCCTGCTTCCCCAGACTGGTCTTGAACTCACTAGTGCAGATCTGTAACAGAGCCACAGGAGTGAGTGGTAGCACAAAGGAGGAGGCAACCAACTTTTCAGGAATGAAGATGGAGTAGATCAAAGGAGCTTCCTAGAAAAATGATGCTCAAGATCAGATGTTGATGAATGAAAATGTTCGTTCTGTACAGATAAAAAGAGATGCTACATTATGTTTAGAGCCAGGAAGGGTGAAACCAAAGTCATCTTTCTGGAACTGTATAAATGGGATTGCTGCATTAGCTGTGTCTTGTGTGTGTCACCAAGAGAGAATAGTGGCATACGTAAATCACTAAGGTGACACTTCACTCACGGTTCAGAATCACTGATGTTTCTAAGAAAAGGCTAGGGTGGGAACATGAGAGCCAAAGCTGTACAATGTGTTGGAGGTGATGTGATTGTAGCTGATTGTAGCAGGCAAATGTGTTAATTAGGCTGTTTGTTTTCCAGTTTCTTTGGCTCACGTCAGGGAAGTATAAAGATGAGATGCCTATGTGGAGGGACACGGGTCACGCGATCACTTTTATGCACAGGAAGTAGATGACATCTTGAGTTTTCTGTGTCCTTTATTTTAAATGCTGGTTGCAACCCAGTAGATTGTTTCCCTGTCTACTAGTGCTTTGCAGTCTGTAATTAAAAATGCTCAGGAGGTGTTGTGTTCTGACTGAAGATGATCAAAATCAAGAGGAACAGTGACTGTAGGGACAGAAGGGTTGGTAGCCACTTACAGTTAGCAATTTTGAGTTGGCTCACGGGTACCTCACAGTGTGACTGGAGTCCTTGACCAGGAGATGCAGCAGGAACTAAACACTGTAGTACCGTAATGTGTCCTGGTATGAGTGTAATGCTTGGTTAATGCAGTGCTGTTTGATGTCTTTGTTTTAAATTTAAGTGGCTCTCACAGGCATGCACTTTAATGCTTGCCATGGTCATGCCAGTCTTTCTTGTTCTTAATTGGTCTACCCCATTTATTATGCATTTTACCTCTGGATCTGGGAGAAGTGGTAATAAGGGTGAGTTCAGTTTGGGATATGTTACATTAAAGGTAATTATGGGCTGTTCCTTTAATACTGTTAGGAAGTTGATTGAATAGGTCTGTGACTCGGGAAGAAGGTATTTGGCACTGTTTAGATTATTGATGGTAATTAAAGCTGTGGGAATAGATAAAATCTCCAGAGAGTAGAGGAGGAAGCAAGCAGATAGTAATAACTTGGGGAAGCACGTATAATTGATTGACAGCAGGGATAATAGTAAATAGGGTGGAGCATGGTTGAGCACACTCAAGATCCCAGCACTCAGAAGGCAGGGGAAGGTCAAGACTTAAGGCTCAGCCTCAGCTACAAAGCAGGATTGAAGCCAGTCTAGACTAGGTGATACCCGGTGTCAAAAAACAAACAAATAATAAAACTAGGAAAGTGGTGTCTTCCATAGTGAGCAGATAACTGTTTAAAAGAAAATAGGAACCCACTCTATTGACCATGTAGAGAGGTATGTGAGATGAAGAGTCTCTTGAAATTGGCAAATGGGAGAGCTCTAGCCTTTGCCAGGCCATTTCTCTGCAGTGGTGATGGGGGAAGCCTTACATGAGCAGTGCAGCCCAGAAACCAGCAATGTGGGGCAGGAATGTCAAGAAAGGATTATTCTTTCTTGAATTTTGGCATTGGAAAGGAATACCAAGACCCTAGAAGAGAATACAAAGTAATGTAGCTCACAGGAACTAAAGAGTGTATGCTTCAGATTCCACACACTGCATTTGGAGCTGATGGCTACAATAAGGCATCTTAGTGCTGTCATTGTCACTCATTTATTTTTCTGTTAGAGATGAGTTTACCTACATGGATGGGAGATTTGAATAACAAGAAGTAGAAAGTATTTTAAGGGCTCTTTGAGATTACCTGTGGGTTTACTTGTAACCCAGGCAAATCTGGCCCTGCCTCTTACCCATCTGCACATGGCAGGTGTATGTACCCTAACTCCATGGCAGTGGCAAAGGACTTACATTCACAAACTTCATAAAACATGCTCGCCTGTGCTGCCACAGCAATCACATGCAAAAAATTCACAGAAGTCAATCCTTGTCAGTTCCATAACACTCACATACAAGAACTTCTGAGAAGAAGCTCCCAGTCACTTCTCCAGCACTCCCAATCATGGAATTCTCAAAACTCACTCTCCAGCAGTGACAGTACTACATTGTAGACTTCACAAAACTCATTCCATGTGAGTTTCGTCTTTGCTCCTACTTTGCTCTCTTTCCCACTATTCTCCTGGGGCAGGCAGGACTTTTCCTGTCTCGCTCTTCTCTTCTGCCCTCCCTCTGTGTCTCTCTGTCTCTTTACCTCTTTTCTCTTTCCTTCCCCCTCCCCTTTCTAATAAAACTTCTCACTAAGCCCTGTCTGCCTGGCGTGTTTGTCCCCCGCCTCGGTCACCCTCGTGCCCAACATGGAATCCGCCAAAGTCCCCCATGTGCTTTATTATAACATAACCAGTCAGAATGGAAGGATTTTCCTTCGAATAATAGAGTGGGTGATAAATTTGATAACCCACTTCTTGTTCTTTGTGGGAGGCTGTGTTTGTGGGGCTCTAGTCAGAACCAGCCGACCTGCCCACAGTTCGTACCTGAGATGGAGAGTGTGGATTGAGAAAGGCTAACTAAAGACATTAAGAGAAAAGACGGAGACATGGGATAGTGTCGGGAGGACAAAATCCAGTCCATACTGAACGCCCTGAGTTTATTCTTCAACATTCTTAAGTACCCAACCAAGAATGGCAGAAGACTTCTATCATCATATATAAGGGGCAAACAGACTGACTTCCCTTAATCCCCCAGGTATTTGGTAGCCACACCTGCCATCCAGCCTTCAGGGTCAAGAGTAAACACACCTGAGCCCAAGTCTGTTGTTACTTAAAGACATCCATTACCAAGGCCAAAACATCCTGCAGCCAAGCTTTAGACTTACAGGTCTAAGGACAGTTTTGAACTCTCTGATCTTGAGGCAAGATGAAATGGACCTCTCTTTATGGGCCCTAAGAGCTCCCTTCCCATTCATGCCTTCTGCTTCTTAAAGACTCAAGTAGCCAGGAGTCCAGGAAGATGGGTGTTCTGGGCAGGGTCCTTCACAGTGCCCTGGCCTTTCTCTGGGAGCCCTCTAGTAATCAAGTTAGAGACCTGTGTGTCCTTGCTCTCAGGCAGCCAGAGGCCCAAGAACAGTAGAAGTTGGAGCTAACTAAGTGCCTTGACTCATCTGCTGTTTATAGACTCCTTCACTAGACCTAAATGGCACTAGTTCTAGGCTGCTTTTTGGCCTCTTCACCATTCCACGGAGAACTTTTGGTGACTTCTCTGGGTATGTCTCTTCTGGCCTGAAATTTACAATGATACTTCCAGGTCTGTTGCCTTATCTTTACTTAGCAGCAGCTTCTTTAAATTTATTTAAATTAAATGATGCCATTAATTCATATTTTTATGATATATATATATATATATATATATATATATTTGACAAGTTTTTGTCCCACCTGGTCCTGCAGCCCTTTAGTTTCAAGTAAACACACAGAAGCTTGTATTAATTATAAACTGTTTGGCCTACGGCTCAGGCTTCTTATTTGCTAGCTCTCTCTTAATTATTAACCCATTTCTATTAATCTATATATCTCCAAGTGGTCTTGGCTTACTGGAGAATGTCTGCACCTCTTTCTTCCTCAGCAGCTACTTGACTTCTTTTCTTACAACCCACTCTCTGCCTTTTCCAGAATTCTACTAGTCTGGTAGCTCTGTCTATACTTTCTGCCTGGCTACTGGCCATTCAGTGTTTTATTAAACCAATAAGAGAAACATATTCACAGCATACAAAAGGACATCCCCCATTAATATATTTATATAAACTATATAATTTGATTTATCAACATACTGTTTTTATTTTTGCATTCTTTTATTGCTATTTTGAATGTGCCGTTGTTTTTCCATTAGATAACTATAGTATTTTCCATTTTAGATCCAACTGAAGAGCCGGCACCACAAGCCACCAACACAGTTGGTTCAGTTATTGGAGTAATTGTTACCATATTTGTGTCTGGAACCATATACTTCATCTGCCAAAGGATGCTGTGTCCTCGTATGAAGGGAGATGGAGAGGCTATGACAAACGACTATGTGGTTCACGGCCCAGCTTCTGTGCCCCTGGGTTACGTTCCTCACCCAAGCTCTCTGTCGGGATCTCTTCCAGGTATGTAAAGACTGGCTTGTGACAATCTGGTCCTGCCCAGTTTTAAGTTCTTAAAATATAATTGCATGTCTCTTGTGGAAAAAGGACATACCTAGGATTACAAACTAGATTATTTTGGGTTTAAGAACTTCTGAGAGGCAATTGTGTTTTAAACTTTTACATTGTCTTTCTATGCAGAAAGACTTAGGTATGACTTCGCATGCCTGCTTCAGGCCTCTGTTTGTTTGCATTGTGGGGCCGCACTGTATTGAAAGCAAGTCATCCAGCGCTTTGGTGACTCTGAAGCTATTGAGTCTAGGAAGAAAGGAGTCCAAAGATAGATGACTTTGCTTTCCACAAACAAGGATTTGGAAATAGTTGGTTGACAAGGAAGGAACAAACTTCCCTCTGCCTTCTCCTTATCTAACATGGTGACAATGGTGTGAGGCTGGTTAAGGTGTAGCCAAATGCCAGAGTTCCACCATTGGGGAGGCCATATTACTCTTGGGCAGGAAAGCTTTTTCCAGTGTTTTGTGGTACCTTTGGTGAAAAGAATCCTGCCTTTTAATGAAATGGAGGTGATGCCTAACCTCTGAGAATTGGAATTTACTGTAGTTGTGACTAGAATAAATACCCATAATATTTAAGCTTGTAAATGACAATGCTTCCTTGTTGCCGTCCCTATTTCCAGTGAGTAGAAATGGAAACCTAGTTGGAACAAATAGACTTTTTTCTTTAGAATTAGTAGTTGTAAGACCAGAAGTATCTGGGTGTCCCCTGTGCCTTGATACATGTCTTCTAAAGGCTTTGCTTTCTTTGGAGCTCATCTGTCAGTTTCATCTACCCTGGTTCCCAGTCTTTGTCCTCAGTCCTTTTTTTAAGAAGTCTTCCGTGAATACCTCTCACTCTGAAGGGCTCTGTTTCCTTGGACCAGGCCAAGTGGGAGCAGCTTGACTTATTAGAAGCCAGTTCTCAATGGAACCATTCCTTTCAACATTCATTAATTTTTTTCATTAACTCTTTACAGCTATTACTAGGGAAAGAGGACGTAAGCTGTTCTAGTTGGGCTGCTTGTAACTTCAATGTTGATTCATGATTTTATATATTTTTATAGATGCTACTCATCTTCATTTTTATCTCCTTCAGGAATGTCTCGAGGGAAATCAATGATCAGTTCCCTCAGTATCATGGGGGGAAGCAGTGGGCCACCCTACGATCGAGCACATGTCACAGGAGCATCATCAAGCAGTTCTTCAAGCACCAAAGGCACTTACTTCCCTGCAGTAAGCAGCCTGTCTTTGCTATGTTTTTCTTTCACTGTTAAAATACGTAGCATGTTCGATCAGTTCATTTAAACGTGGGTGCTCAGTGATGGTAATGTAAAAATAGTTGTTAATATAAGATTGAAGTACATAGGAGTCAGTGGGGAATATACCACCACTGCACTGTACTTGTAAAGCTTTAAGTTTACTCTGTAATAATCAATGTAGCTGAAAGCATAATAATAATTTCACAATTCAAATAAAAAAATAAACCACTAAGGTACCAAACAAACTTAGGACCTTTATTTTGTAAGCTGCTAAAAGAAGAAGCATGTGGCTGGGGAGATGGTTCACTCTGTAAAATGCTTGTCTCGTGGGTGAGAGGACCTGAGTTCCATCCCAGCACCAAGATAAAAAGCTGGGCCTGGCTCATAATCCCAACACTGCAGAAGTACAGAGAGGAGGATCTCTGGAGTGCATTGGCCCACCAGTTTAGACTGGTTCCTGAGTTCCAGGCTAATGAGAGCCTTCTTAAAGGAGGTGGACAGTGTTCCTGAGGCTGCCATTATGGTTTCCTTTGGCCTGCAGCTTCATGTGTGCATACATAATCTTGTACTTAAACATATAAAAATAAAATGTAAGAGGAAGCACATTAGAATTCCTCTTAATAATTTTCTACAAACATAGAAAAGTTGTGTTTAAAAAATTAGAGACTGTCTGTGCCAAACAAGCCAGTGATGTAGGTGACAGTCTTTTTGTTTTGTTTTTCTTACCACTTGTTCAGGATAAAGAACTTGTGGTTAGGAAAGTGGAGCCAGTCTTAAAGTGCTATTTAGGTAGTTGTTTTGAAAAGAATCCTACGCTAAAAGTGCAATGGAAAAGAATAGACAGGTGAGGAAATAGAAGGTAAAGGTGATCTGCGTCTATGGGAAGGTATTGTTAGTTTAATGTTTTAATTGTTTTCCTTTTAGATTTTGAATCCACCACCGTCGCCTGCCACAGAGCGTTCTCATTATACCATGGAATTTGGTTATTCTTCCAACAGTCCTTCCACACACAGGTCCTACAGGTAAGACACTGTCGCGTGGGATCGAGATCCACTAGACTCAGTGCAGGTGAAGTGAAGTCTATTCAGGGAGAATGCACTTACACAAGACGCTGGTGACCAGCGCAAGTTCCAGTTCCAAGGATCCTCCCAGGCTGCCCTCTGTGACCCAACTGGAAGCAAGAGAGAGCACTGGGGTCCAGGACCCCAGACCTAGTCCTACCCTCCATCAAGCCCACACCTGTGACCACGCCTGTTTGGGTGTGGTCAGTGCTACAGGCGTGGGTGGGGTGGATATCTCACTGACATACTTTTTTTCCATATTCCATTTGTGAATATCCTAAGCCTCAAATGAACAGCCCATAATCACCAAACAAAGAGTAGGATTCTTGTCTTGGCAAGACTTGATTGACATTGTCCACCCCCAAATCTTTTCTTTTTCATTTTATATTTTAAAAGAGAGTTACATAGCTGACTTTTGGTTTTTCAAGACAGGGTTTCTCTGTGTAGCTTTGGAGCCTATCCTGGCACTCACTCTGGAGACCAGGCTGACCTCGAACTCACAGAGATCCACCTGCCTCTGCCTCCCCAGTGCTGGGATTAAAGGCGTGTGCCACTACTGCCCGGCCACACAGCTGACTTTTAGAGTAATGCAGTTGAGGACTGGGCGAGACAGGTCAGAGTTGTAAGAGCTTGCAGGCAACAGGAGAGTGGGTCATAGACTCTGAAAAACTCAGAAGGAGGTTGACCCACATTACATGTGTCACTGTGACCTGGAATGAAAGATTTTCCATGTAGTTAGTTGCATGGAATAAACAAGTCGTCATACGGGGCATGATGCCTCCGTGCTCATTGTGAGTGTGTTGGGTAGGTCTGTTATTGTGTGTGTACCTTACTCTTCCATCCTGTTCAGACACCAGCAGAAAGTCTGTATTCTGTCTGAAACCTGCATGCTGTGACTGTGGTCCCCAGTGCCTGTTACCATTTGGATAACATTTCCTTTCCGTCACTCTGGCCTGGCGTCACTTTGTAGTGATGGAAATAAAATGGAAACTACCTACCAAAGTCAGTTAAGACAGAGATAGGGTTGTCTCCAACATGATTGTTTCCATGAGTCATTGTAAGACTTCTTTGCATGCCACTGTTTTATTCTAAAATGACAAAAAAAAAAAAAAAAAAAAAAAAAAAAAGCCGAGGCCTGAAAATTGAAAAACAAGACCAGAACCAAAAATTTCATTTAAAAAATGTACTTAGTTCACCTTGAAGAAAACATCAGGCAAAGTATACAGCTGCTTTAAATCGTTTCCCATGTCTAAAGGAGGCTACAAATCTATGTCAAACTTTATCAATTGTCATGATTTTACCTAAGCTGAGATTTCACAGAATTTTGTTGATTGGCTTCCTTTTTTCCTTCTTTTTCTTTATGAGATTAGAAGTTTTTAGCCTTTTAAATTTTAACCTAGAATATTTCCCCAGGCTTTGTCATCTATTTGGACAGAAAGATGAAACAAAAAGCAAAAGTGCTATGGTAATGTCTTGTCTTTTACTGTCTTTTACCAACACTGATGGTAAAAGTTCCAGGAACCTGTTCAGTGGGGCCTGTGGGGCAAAGCTGAGTGATAGCAGGCGTGGGTGCTGTGTCACTAGGAAATTTATGAATTCCCCATCAGTTATTCTCATCTTGCCCCCTGTCTTGCAGTCACTGTACTTTCAGAGACAGTTTATTTGTGGATCTTTAGGATGAGTATAAAATAAGCTTGGTCATACATAGAAAAAAACTTGTAGAAATCATACATAGACAAGCCAGTATTTTAGGTCAGCTCTTACCTTCATGAGTAACTATAGATTATTTAAAGGGTACATAAACAAGTATAAACATGTATTAAACTCTTACACTGTGTTAGAAAGTTCACTGGCCCTCTGGGCATTTTAACTGTACTTAGCACAGTATATCTGACCATGCAGAAATCAGAACTACTATCAGACAAATTATGAAATGACCAAAAAGTGTTGAGTGAGAGTAGACTGTGTGAAGACCTATTTCCACGCTATGAAGCTGCAGGAACTGCTGAGTTCTCTGAGAGTGAGGTGTATAACAGGTGGGCTGAGGCTGGAGGTGAGCAGTAGACCATTTGCTCTGTGAGGGCAAGGCCCTGGGTTCAGTCCCCAGCACCGGGGA
Organism: Cricetulus griseus; assembly: GCF_003668045.3. NCBI lineage: Eukaryota > Metazoa > Chordata > Mammalia > Rodentia > Cricetidae > Cricetulus > Cricetulus griseus. Next base: position 14,504,867 of record NC_048601.1, read on the forward strand.
CACTAGAACAGTTTTCCAAAGTGCATCAGTAATAAAGATGCTGGGGTCAAACCCAGGGCTTATGTACACCACTTGCACTTAAATTCATCTCAAGGTAGCAGAGCACATTTGGGGCTCCATTGAGTTCCTCTCTGCCCTCCAACTCCATCCATTTTCACTTGCTTCTAGTTATATCTTACTTGCAAATAAGAAACTGCAAAGGTCTCCCTGTGACAATAAAAAGCACAGTGGGCTTAATTTGGGATAGTGATACTGGAGACCCATGGCCTCACTGCACATGCCAGGGAAGGGCTACCCATCCATACAGACTTGAGCTGCAACAGCTTTTAGCTTTCAGACTGAATTTATGTGTTTCTCTGATTTCTGATACAGAATATTCTTTCATAAAACTAACTATGCTTCTCTTTATTTCTTCCATGTACTAGCTACAGGCCTTACAGCTACCGGCACTTTGCCCCGCCCACGACACCCTGCAGCACTGACGTCTGTGACAGTGACTATGCTCCTAGCCGGAGAATGACCTCAGTGGCAACAGCCAAGGGCTACACCAGTGACTTGAACTATGACTCAGAGCCTGTGCCCCCTCCACCCACACCCCGAAGCCAGTACTTGTCAGCAGAGGAGAACTATGAAAGCTGCCCCCCTTCTCCATACACAGAGAGGAGTTACTCCCACCACCTCTATCCACCACCGCCCTCCCCCTGCACGGACTCCTCCTGAGGAGGGGCCCTCCTCCTCTGACTGCCTCCACCGGGAAATGTAAATACACATCTGGTTGAGATCTGGAGGGGGGGAGGGAGCTGTAAAGAAGAGTGAGGCAGACTGTACAGTTAACATTATAAAGGGGGTGGGGTACTGGAGATATTTGTACAGAAGAAAAGGATATTTATATATTTTCTTAAAAGAGCAGATTTGCTGCTTGTGCCATAAAAGTTTGTATAAAATATAAGTTTGTACTAAAGGTTTTATTTTTGCAAACTAAATACACAAAGCATGCCTTAAACCCAGTGAAGTGACTGAGCACAAAGGAAACAGGGACAACAGAGACATCGCTGCCCGGAAGTCTGGGTTTTAATGATACCAAAAACTAAAGAAAAAGAAGAAATTCCATCTCAAGAGTGGCAAACTTGGAAGTAGCCAAATCGCCTTCAAATTAACTAACATTTGAGGGCCAACGAGTTAAGAAACCATAAAAGAAAAAAAAAATTACAGTACTAACTTTGGACAAAGGGCTTTGTTTTCTCTAGGAATCCAACAGTTTTCTTAAGGAAAATAGATATTTGTACAATCCATTTTGAGTGTTGCTGTTGCAGGATGCTGTGCAGCTGGTGAGAGCCCACACCTCTGTCCCAGTTCTTGGTAACATTGGCTGCTTTCACCTTGCTGCCTCCCCAGCAACTTGTAGGACGTTCTGCCAAGAGCCATGATTTAGTCAAGAATTTTAATCTGAGGAATTGACTAAATGGAATTTACTCAACAAGGGATTGATGATTCGGTGTATCTACTATGCTTGTTCACCATTTGGCTGAGCTTTTAAGTTGTAGGCTGTTTTTGCATAATCAGAAGTTAGCCATATTATTGGTCTTCCATGATTGTTTTAATGCTCATTAAAGTGTCTTTTTACAACACATATAGACAATGCTTAAAAATCACAAATCTAGCTGTTATATTTTTGTTAATTAGTTTTGTATCCTTGCAACATACAATATTACAGTGTGAGATCATTTTATGTATGTTTTTTGACTAAACATTGAAATGTGCTCTGGTTAGAAACAGTCTATTTAAAAAGAAGGGTTTTTTTGTTATTAGGTTTCCCCTATATTAACTGTTTGTGACATTTTCACTTTCTGTGGACCAGCTTTTTTCAGAGTGACGTCTACAGGCATACCTCTGTTAGTGTGGTGTGAGGTACCTTCTTGTTATGTATGCACTGTGAATGTATTTGTTTTCACATAACCCGCAGTCTGTTCTTACAGTCGCCTGTGTTTCTATGTGTGTTCTCTGTTATCCCATTATGGATTAAGATAGTTTCACAAACGTAACAGTGGAGATTAAATGAGAAGACTCACTGAACTTCTCAGCTGCAGGAACTTGAGTGGTGGGGACTAAGGGAAGTCTCTTCTGTAACATGTCTGACCTGCCATCATGACAGCCTGAGCTGCTACCTCTGCCGCTGTCAGGGCTGACCTGTGGGATGACCTTAGTTCACCCTGCTCTGCCTCTGTGCCAGGGTTAGTCTCCTGCTTCTTCCATGTGTCTAGCTCTCCTCTGCTAAAGTTGAGCTGTTTTTAAGCTAGTGTGCTTTTACCTTAGCAGGTGTTAATTACTTATTGAATATATTTTAAATTATATATTGATGTGAGGCTTCTCCAGATTTTAGAGCTTAAGCAAAAACAATGGAGGAAATGATTCCAGAATTTTGGTGGAGTTTAAATAACTTTTAAAATACACATAAGTACATTTTAAAAGAGAAAAACAAACCTTTTAAGATAATGCTGTGTTGTTGGGTACAGCTTAATCAAAATCAGGGCCACTTATCTTGCATATAAGTAAATGGCAATCCATCCGTGTCTTGCTTTTCAGTCAGATAATCATTAACTCTTCCTGTTACTGAAACAAAGTGCTCAGAGTCTAAGACAGAATGGACATCGAACTTGCCTTCTGTGATGCACAGGGGCGCTTGATGCTTAAGTGAAGATGGAAAGGTTAGCAATAACTGGGTATCAGTTAGAATTTGAGAATTCTATATGTTTACATTTTTAATGTGCATCTTTATCTGGTGGGCTTCCCATGTAGAGACTTGCACTATAGTGAGCTAAGAAGGATGCTGCCTTGTTGCGTCTCAGTCCAAGTGCTTGTGCTGCGATGGCAATGGCCTCTTCTTGCAAAATACTGATTTGTGTGCCAATTTGTTGAAATGATTCGAAGGCAGTTCAGGTTAATCTCAGTATCCTCTTTCTGGGGCAGCTGAGTATTTCTGAGAGTACTTTTTAGTGAGATGGTTGTTAAACTTGGGAAAGATAATGATGCTCAAGTTGCATGGACAGTTAAGTTTAAGTAAACTGTGTCTTGGTTATTGAACATAAGAAAAACAAGGCGAAAAATAAATTTACGAGAACACAAATTGGGAAAGGGAGGAATTTTTAAATTAGGATGTGTCTAGGTTGATTATTTAAGAGGAAACTTGAATAAAATTTGATTAGGTTCCAGAGTTACATGGATATTTATTTTGAACTTGTATCTTAAAGTATGCCTATAGGAGAGTGTGTGAGGTAAGCTTTGGTGTAGCTTGCTTTTGTACGCTGCAGCAAACTTTTCTGTATTGAAGTCTTTTATAACTAGGACTCAAACTTGACTTAGAGTCCTAGTCTTCTAACCAAGGCCCGAAAGTTCTGTTTTGGGTCAGGTAAATGGCACAGTCACAGAAAAAGTTTAAAATAGAGTTGGTGGGTAGAATATTACTAGGATTTTTCTTTTAAGATTTTACAGTGCTTTTGGCAGTGCACACCAAGTTGTAAAAATAGCCATCTATCTTAGGTAACAGTCTTGGGGGGGGGCATATTTGTCTCACTGTAAAGGCCCATCAGTGAACACTGTTCTGAGTTCATAGCTGTGCTTACCTCACCAATTGGTTAAGTCTTTGTGTTTAGTGACCAGGATGGCTTTCTGTAAGTAAACCTGAAAGCTTCAGAAACAAAAGTCTTGTTGTGTTCACCCTCTGATATGCCCTGCTTTTATTGACTGTGCAGTGCTTCTGTGTAGCCCTTGTGACTTTATAGAGAGAATTAGGAACTGATCTCTTACTCAGAATTAGACTGTAGATTGGGGTATGGGTGTCCGTTGGTTGGCACTATTTAAGAATCCCCAGATGAGAGTCATGCACAAGTGTGGGTGTGGACTGAGTCCCAAACAAGTTAACCAAGCATGTCAGAAATCCCTCGAAATTTCCTGGGGTTTCCTTATCCCAGGCCTAAGACAGGCATGAGAAGAGGTGAGATTTTAGGACTTCTGGTATGGCATTTCTTTCTAAGTGTCAAGATTTGACTTTTGAAATCCTCAGGTTTTAAAGTCAAGGATGTTGGGCCTCAAATACGGAATTTCACATTTGTGACTTAAGTGACACGCATTGTGGATCCGTATTTCAGTACAGTTCTCTGACTGCACAGCTCATTGAACTCAGCTCACACCCGAGTGGAGGGGGAGGGATGCTCAGGGCTATCTTAGTGACTTCTAATCGAATTACCAACTCTGTCCTCACCCTCCTGCAACAGAAGGGGGCACTAGCATTTTTTGATTTCTCATTTTCACAGGCATTTACAAACCATTCTTAATATTATTCCTAGGGAATTTTTAGAATTACAGACTGATTTATTATACTCAGAAGCAGAGTATGGACCCAACATATACTAATCATTGGGTTTTCCATCATCACTTAGCATTTGCCCAAAGTCAACACCAAAGAGTTACAGACAGCATGCTTTTGCTTAACTGTCCATTTGGGCTTTGTTTATCCATTAACTGTGGGAAAGTTGAGGGGGTGGTATAGCTATACACCGTGTGGAGATGTATCTGTATCAGTGCCTGAATATGAGGAGGAGGAGGAAAGGAAAGCAAGGAGAAGGACTCCATCAGGGTCTGCTGAGGGGAGGCTGGGGAAAGGAGAGAGGATACGAGGGCTGAACTGGACTGGCCTCGTCGCAAGTGAAGGATATCTGGTGCTGCTTTCGGATGTTTGTCTTTTATGAGTCTAAACTTTTTCTTAAGCTTTAATCTTTGTCACTGTCTTAAAGTCAGCTGGTGTTTCTTGTACATCGACTTTGGTACGATGGTGCTTTGCAAGGATGTATTTATATTATAATGGCCAACATTTGGTCAGCCCTTGTCCACTTATTCACTTCCCCCTTTTTGTAAAATAAGTGCTTTAATTATAAATTGTATAAAGGTACCTTGTATAAACCCCCTTTTGATTATTACAATAAGCTGAACTGTAACAAATGAAATGTTGATTTTTATAATAAAACAATGGAAAAATCAGTGAAAAAAATGGAACTGTCATTTCTTCACACCAAGAAATAATGACAATGGTTGTGCTTTGTGTGATATAATGCCCCTGTATGTCAGATAACAGCAATTGCGGCTTTGATGCAGTTTGTACGAAGAACTGAGGACCACTGACTAGTTCAGGGCTGGAGCATCTGTGCCTACAAACATGGAGAACTCTAGGCTCTTCAGTGCTGCCTTGTTCTTGATAACTACGAGCAATGCCTTTCCTCTCTCCTAATCTAGCCTTAAAATGGTGTTGCTTTCCTGGTGTGGAGCCCAGCATGACGTTGCCATAGGAGATTTGTGGAGCTAAACCAATAAGGACGTCTGTACCAGTTCCCACTGGGTCTCATTCTGCTGGTGTGATGGAAATGGCAGTTCAAGCGGAAGCAACATTCTAATGTGAGGTTTATGAGATGCTCTTGATTGATCTTGAGAGAAGTCTTGTCTCCACTTTTTCCTTCTGAGGAAGGCGCAACCACGGAGGTCACACCACTTCCAGTAAAACGGAGGAGAGAGCTACTTGACATGGTCTCAAGAATGGTGAAAAGCCATGTGGATCTTGGGCCTCTTTTTGCCAAATAGGCGTTTGGTAACATTTATACATTCCTTCTAATTTGAATTCATTACCTTGGATGTGCAGCTTGTATAGTTTCTGTAAATTTACCTCAGGATGATTTGCAGCCAGTACAATCTATACATTTGGCATCATTCTGGAAAGTTTTCTACTTGAGATTTGCTTTTGCAAATTCAGATTTAGTAAAGCAGAAAATAGATCTTCCCCCATACCAAGGCTAAAGTGAAAGATAATTTTATTGAAATCTGGCCAGTATATACTGTGCACCAGGCACTATGCTGAGTCCTCCTGTTATCACATTCAAAAGTAATCAACTAATTGATGAATAAACTTGATAAGAAATTCCTTTCAGAGGATGGACTTCTCCGCTATAAAATTTCTATTAAAAACAGGTTGTCAGTACAGAGAAAGGTAAGACTGGGACCTGTATTCTGCTCTGTTGTATCCCAATGAGATCTTGCCTTAGTTACTTTTCTATTGCTGTGCTAAGACACCAAGACCAAGAGTTTATTGGGGACTCACAGTTCCAGAGAGTGGGTCCATTGTCGTCGTGATGGAGAGCATGGCATCAGGCAGGTAGGCGTGGTGCTGGACCAGTAACAGAGCTTACATCTTGGTCCGCAAGCACAAGGCACACTGGGAGTGGCTTGAACTGAAATCCCATAGCCTGCTCCCAGTGACACAAGCCCTCCAACTAGGCCACCCCTAATCCTTCCCAAACATTTCCATCAACTGGGGACCAGGTATTCAAATATATGAGCCTATGGGGGACATTCTCACTCAAACCATCACAATTGTTAAACCATGTCTGGACACATTTAGGTTTTCTTCACTTTGGGGAAGGTAGTTGTTGTTCATTTGTTTTGAGATGGGCTCATAAACCAGGCTGACTTTGAACTTTGATCTTCCTGCATCTGCCTGAGTGCTGGATTAAAAGTCTGCACCATCAAACCTGTACTGGAATGCATCGCTCCTATACATGTTTTCATTACCATTCAGTTTATAACTTTCTGATTTTGCTGGTTTTTTTTTATTATTCTTTGAATAATGAATCACACGAAAGTATATTTAATTTCTAAATATTTTGAGAATTTTCCAATATCTTGTTACTCTAAAATTCATATCCATAAAGGTCAGATTTAATCCTTTTAAATTTTTTTGAGGCTTGTTTTATGGCCTGACTGTGATGATGGCCGTGGATGTTTCTGGAGCCCTTGAAGGGAATGTGCACTCTGCTGTTGGTGGGGCTAGCTCTCTGAACGCCAATGTGAGGTGATTGCTCATGTCTTCTAAACACGATGGTTTTTCTATCTACTGTTACCAAAAAGAGTTGAAATCTCCAGATGTCCCCGTGGCTCTCCGTGTTTCATCTTTTCTGTTAGTTTCTGCCTACACATCAGAGTTGTCCCTTTCTCATAACTGCTCCCCCGTTACCATTGTGCAGTGCGTTTCTGTCCCCGTACCTGACTTGAAGTCTACTTGTCTGGTAGAACTATTCCCACTACACAGCTTCCTTGTTACTCCTATATGCTTTTCTGTCCTTTCACTTTCAACCTCTCTTTTGTGTCTAGATTCTTTAAATTAAAAATATAAATAGCCACTGAGGTGGCTCAGCAGGTAAAGGCACACTTGCTGCCAAGTCTAAGGACCCGAATTTGACCAACATGGAGAGAACCAACTCCCCTGTCATACTCATAAATGTAAATAAAAATATTAGCTCCGTGTCTTAATGGGGTCTTAAGTTTATGTTTGTATGTTTGTTTTAAGACAGGGTCTCACTATGTAGTCTAAGCTGCCTTGGAGCCCGGTATGTAAATCAGACTGGCCTCAAACTCAGATCTACCTGCCTTGGCTAGAGTGGTGGGATTTTTGTTTTGTTTTTCAAGACAGGATTTCTCTTTGTAGCCCTGGCTGCCCTGGAACTCACTCTGTAGAGTCTAGTCTTAGCTACTTGTTTCTTCCCTTTAGTTGAAAAGTTTGGCCATTTTTTTCTAAAGCAGATGTCATAATTCTGACTCCTGCCTACCATTTCTCCCCTCCATGCCTTTGAGACAGACTTTATAATTCAGGTTGTAACTTACTACATAGTCCAGGCTGCCCTGGAACTCAATCTTTTGATTTTACTTCCTGAGTGTGGCTATAATTGTGTTTCATCATGACCAACTTTTAGTCCAGTGGCTCTCAACCTTCCTAATGCCATGACCCTTTAACACAGTTCCTCATGTAGTTACTCCCAACCATAAAGTCGTTTTTGTTGCTACAGTTATTAGTAGTAATGTAAATCTGGTATGGAGATATCAGTATATGTCTGTGTGTCTGTCCTTGCTTCATTCCCTCATGGCCCCAGTAAGGTCTGTTCCCTGAAGCTGTGCAGGGCTCAGCACCACACAAGCTTGAGGATCAGAGTTTGAGGTCTCAGAACCCACATAAATGCCAAGTGGGCCTGGTGACTCACCTGTAATTCCAGTGCTCAGAAGGCAGACGGGGGAATTCTCACGTCAGGTTTGCAAGCCAGACTAACTGTATTGGTGAGCTATGGGTTTGACTGTGAGACCCCGTCTCAGAGAAGAAGACAGAAGACTGTCCATGTCAACTTCAGGCCTCCACACACATATATGTACTTGCCTGTGCACTCACACACATGTGAACACACATATACACCACACATATATTTGCAAAAAAAAAAAAAAAAATGTCCAAAGTCTAGGAGGGTTTGGCCAGTAAAAGTGCCTGCTGCCCAAGCATGACCATCTGAGTTCAGTCCCTAGATCCCAGAGACGCAGAGAACTGACTCCTGATATAGCCTCTCACCTGCACTCCCAATATAATAAAATGAAGTTGAAAGGTCTTTGTTCAAGTCTTTGCTTTCTATTCTGTGGGAATCTACCCAGAAATAGAATTGCTGTGTTACATACTAATTCTGTTCTTAGTTTCTTAAGTAGTTATTCTGTTTCCAAAACTCCACCCCTATTGGAGGACAGTTGATATGCTAAGGCAGGGGAATTCCTTACCTTTGGAGTAAGATGGCCCAGGCCTCAGTGGATGGCCACATGCCCACGGGTATCACTATTGGATTTATGTGGTTAATTATATACACATACATACATACATATATATGAATAGCATTGTGTAGCCAAAGATGCCCTTGAACGTATGATCCTCCTCCCTCAGCCTCCTGTCTGCTACCACACCCAGCTTGTACCTTCTGTATTGTTTTCTGAGACAGGGTCTTACTACTATGTAGCCCTGGCTGGCCTTGAACTCAAATCTACCTGCCTTTGCCTCCTAAGTACTAGATTTAAGGTATTCACCACACTATGCCTTGCCTCACTTATTTCTTCTTAATGTGTTAAAATAATTTTCGTGTTTTACAATACATGTGTGTGTGCATATGTGTGCATATGCATTTGTGTGTGTGAATTCAGATGTATGTGTGCCATAATGTGCACGTGGAGGTTAGCCAACCTTGGGTGTTGGTCTTCATTTACCACATTGTTTTGAGATAGAGTCTCTTATTTTTCCATGGCATACATCAGGCTAGCTGGCCTGCAGGAGTCTGGAGACTATCTTGACTCTGTCTTCTGTATCCCCATAGGAGAACTGCAATTACAGACGCTTCTGCTACATGTCAGGATTTCATCTGGGTTCTAGGGATTTGAACCCTGGTCCTCATGCTTGTATTGCCAAGTCCTTTTACCCAGTAAACCATCTCCCCAGTCCAGTGTTCAAATTTTACCAGCATATAAATGTTCTCCTTACATGGGTATGGAGGCCAAATATTGTAGTGTCTTCCTCGGTAACTTTTTCCATATTTTTTGAGGCAGAGTCTCTCCCTGCACTGGGAACTAACTGACTCAGCTACACTAGCTGGTTCCCAAACCCTGCCCTCTTCAGCTCTGAGACTTCTGGTGTGCACCACCATACCTGTCTACTACATGGGCAACGGGGCATTGTGCAGCCAGCATTTCACTGAGGAGAAACTCTTGAGTGTTCGTTCTATTTCTAAAATTGGCATTCCTCCTGGCTCCACGAGCTCTAGTGAATGCTCCTCTCAGTAGTTCCAGGGGGTTGTGAAGCCCTGGGGGATTTGTCTGTGCGAACATGTTGATTGTCCACATCTGTAGACTCGGGGACTGTCTGCAGCTTGGGGTGCTGCTCTCCCTACCTTCCCTGTACACCAAAGCCACATCATCCTTCCTGGACTCCTGCGCAGACAGACTGCTGTGCTCTGGGTGGCTCCTGTCTCTGAGTACAGCCAGAGAATGCTTTCCACGCCACATTCTAAAGCAATCGTGGGCTCGTGTGTACCTTCTCATCTGTCAGCGTTACCATTGCCGCGTCTTCGAAGTCCTTCTTGTTTCATTTACTTTGTCTGCAGTAAATGAAGACTCAGACAGGAGATGAGATCTAGTTACTGGCGCATCACCCTGCCTGGAAGCGCCGTATGATTTTGGAATCACTTGGAGAGTTTGTTATGACTCCGGGAATCTCGGGCCACACTCCAGCCGTACTGATTTACAAGCTGTGGCAGAGGCTGGGGTATGGTCTGCAACCAGGTGCCAAGAAGTTGCCTGGTGTCAGATGTGTGAAGTCAAGCTGCACAAAAGAGCTCCCGCGCCACTGAGAAGGGCTGCGCGTGCCAGTTCATAGGGTGCAGCGCACTAAATCTTGTGTCTGCGGGGGGTGGGGTGGGGGGAGTGCTTTGGATCCCCCTCGAGGAAAGGCATCCAAATACAGCCCCATGGCAGCCAACAGAGAGTCCGGAGAGTCCGTAAATGACGCACGGGGTGGGGTGGGGTGGGGTGGAGGGGAGGAGGGAGGAGTAAATTTGGATTAGGAGAACCAACCGGGAGGGGAGGCTGGCAGGCAAGCACATTCCAAGGGCAGAGGACTTTATTCAGGATCCGAGGTGCGGGAATGCGTGACACATTTGGGAAACTGAATAGTTAGGAATGGCTGAACAAAGAACAGGGAGAGCTCTTCAGTGTCTCCATCTTAAACAGAGACCCACGGGAGGAAATAGAGAGGGAACTTAGTCCCTGTGCTACATGGGTTAGTGGCGCGTTTTATTTTACGTCAGACTACTTTCTAGGTGCCAGCAATCCAAAATATGGAAGATCCTGTAATTATTGTTATTTTTTGAGACAGGGTCTTACTATGTAGACCAGATTGGCTTGGAACTTGCAATCCTCCTGCCTCAGCCTCTCTCAAGTGTTGGGAACACAGAGGAGTACTACCATGCCTGCTAAATGGTTTTTTGTTTGTTTGTCGTTGTTTTTTGTGATAATATCGATAGCAAAAGAGCAACCAGTAACTGAGAATTGTTGTGTGAAATGTCTTTATTCTTAATGCTTTTGGTTTTTTGAGGGGTCCACCACCCAGCTCCCAAATACATCACACACACAGGTTTATTCTTAGGACTGCCTGCCCTTTACTTGGCTTGTTTCTAGTCAGCTTCTTTTATCTTAAATTAACCCATCTTACCTTTTCCCTCTGGGCTTTTATCTTTTTTCTTCTGTATAACTTACTTCCCTTCTTACTCCCTGGTTGGCTCAGCGTCTGACCCCCCTCTCCTCACCCTCATTTCTCCTCCTGTTTGTACTGTCTGCCTGCCAGCCCCACCTATCCTTGCTCCTGCCTCGCTATTGGCTGCTCAGCTTTTTAGCAGGACCACCAGGTGTTTTAGACAGGCACAGCTTCACAGAGTTAAACAATTGCGGCATAAACAAAAGTCGCACACACCTTAAAGTAATATTCTGCCACAGAGGATGGAGCACTTTCAGCTGCATTGTGGCAGCTCACAGTAGGAAACACAGCAACTAGTTAACATTAACTAAGTCAACTAGTTAACACCAACTAAGTCGGCCTGAGAACCATTCCGAGCGCTCTATATAGGTTAACACATTTGGTCTTCACGGAAGCTCTACTATGACCACTTACTATTTATTTTAACAGAAAACACTTTTTGGGAGGGGAGTGTTGGGACAAGTTCTTGAACTCATTATGTTTGCCTGGTTGGCCCCAAACTTGTGGTCCTCCCACCTCAGCCTTGGCCTCCTGAAAGCTGGGGCTGCCGGCAACTGTCACCACACCCAGCTTAGATGACACTTTTAGCAGCAATCTTCCAACATATTTATTTTACTAGTTACCAACCATTATGATACCTCCAGGAATAATAAAATCCCAGAGGCTGGGGAGATGTCACTGTGGGTTAAGTGTTAGTGGCACAAGTGTAAGGACCAACCAGTGTTTGAATCCACAGCACATGTCTAAACAAATGGATGTCTCAGTGTACATCTGTAATCCTAGTGATGGGATATGGGGTGGAGACAGAGGATCCCCAGATGCTCTCAAGCCATCTAGCCAGGGTATAAAGCAATGCACAAGAGGCCTTGCTTCAGACGAGGTAGACAATGAGGACCAACACCTGAGGTTGCCCCTCCACCTCTGTACACATGCTATGGTATGTGTGTGCCCCCCACTCTCAATTCCAGAAACCTAGTGGAGTGGAGGTATGTCACACAAAGAAATCTGTAAGTGATGAGCTAATGATTTTGTACCAAATGGAAGTTTGTCAAACTGCCACAGGTTTTGAGGGAATGGGTCAGCAAGGCTTATACCCAAATGTGGTGATATATTATTTATGATTTAATAAAGCTTGCCTGAAGGATCAGAATGCAAAGCCAGTCACACTAGACAGTCATAGAAGCTGGGGAGTAGTGGCAGTCACCTTTAATCCCAGGACTCAGGAGACAGAGGCAGATAGATCTCTGGGAGTTCAAGGCCACCCAGGGCTACACAAGAGTGAATCAGTCTAAAAGAGTAACAGAGCTCACACACCTTTTATTCCAGCACTAGAGAGGTGTGTAAGGAAGAAGCCAAGGGTCTCACGTGGCAATTAGTCTCCAGCCACATTGAGGAGAGCAGGGCCGTCTAGGATTCTGAGATATGGTGGAGAGCAGTGCATTCTGGAGATGCAATCTGAGGTTCAGTGGATCGCCCCTTCAGTCTGAGCATTGGTAGAGGTGAGAACTCTCTAGTGGCTGGCCGCTTTGCTTCCCTGATCTTTCAGGCAAGCTTTAGTAAATCGTAAATAATATATCACCACACCTAAAGCAGAGCTAACAGTAAACTCGAATAGTGACATCTCTCTAAAGGTAAGCTTTTGAGATGATGCGATTACCAGACTATCCCAAATGGTGTCTGAGAACAGTACCAGAGACTAAAAAAGTAAGCACATGCAGAGTTTATTGTTTACCTCCATGAGATCAGCAGATACCTGCCAAACACTTCCTGTGATGTAACTAACGGGATGGTTTCCGTTCTGAACATTTAAAGGTAAGATGACCACGGATCTTTATGGACTCCCTCATACGCCTAGCTCAAATAACCTCAATGCAATGTCCAAACTACTGAGTTCTAAGAGCTGGAAGAGCAAGGCCTCTCCCGTACCTCTTGAGTCAAAGGAAGGATGGTTCTAGAAAAAGTGGGCTCCATCTGTTTCATGCATTTTAATTTTCTCCTGAAGTCTATGCTGAGAGCAGTGGGCACAGGACCACCGTTGGACAGAGAACATTCCAGATGACGGGTCCTTGGATAATTCAGTCTACTTCTTCATGTGATATCCCCAGTATTTTTTCCTAGAGGAGAAAGGGAAGGAAAGACCTTAACATTCAAAGTTTGAGTCACTGCTGAAGTGAAAACACGGGCAGGCTGGGCTGGAGCTGGGGAAGGTGTGGAAGGCTGGTTTGGCATCCTTGGGGTGCCTGCAGGGAAACCAAGAGCTAAGGCCTTAGGTTGCACACATCCGGGACTAAAGACTGACCTATGAAATCTGCTAAGGCCTTGAGACCCCTTTTAAGATTCGAAAAAGGAAGGGAGGGTTGTCACCGATGGAGGCGGCAGCGACTGTGTGAACAGTAAGGAAGAAGCCTGTTTGGTTTGTGTTGTGTTTTGAGTGTGAAGGGTCTCTCCTAAAGACGCTTGTGTTGAACACTTCGTACCAGCTGCTGGCCCCGTTTTGGAAGGTTCTGGAACCTCAAAGGGGTGGGGCATTGCTGGAGGAAGGCGATCACTGAGGGTGGACCTTGACTTTTGATAGCCTGGCCCCATTTTCCTGTTTGCTCTCGGCTTCCTGTCCACCCAAGAAGTGAAATGAGGAGTCCCACACCCCCACATCACGGGGGTGCCTTCCCTTGCATGACTCAGAGATAAAATAACCCAACCTCCCTCAGGCCACTTCCTTCTCAGCACTGAGAAAAGAAATTAACACAGCAGGGTTTGGAGATGGAACGGACCCTCTGAACAAGCATTGGCTCAACATCCTTGATGTATGTAAAGTAACAGGAGCAGTGAGAAAAACTCTATCACCCCAGGCAAACTGTAGCTGAGTTGGAATGGTTAGTAGAAAGCCCAGGAAACCTGCAGTATGGAGACAAAGAGACCCCACCCTCCTCCCCCTCCTCATCCACCTTCCCTTGGATTGGATTCTCCTTCCTTCTCTACTCCTTCCTCCACTCCCTTCCTTCTTTCCCTCTTTCATTTTGAGACAGGATCTTACTCTGTAGCCTAGGCTAGCCTCGATCTCACAGCTGTCATCCTGTCTCAGCCTCCTGAAAGCTAGGATTATGTATACAGCACCATGTCTAGCTCACACTTCCCCAGGTAGCATCAATTCCAGTGTGTTCTAAATATCCCTTCATCAATATCTCTTAGTTTTCTAGGCTTTTCTGGCATCTTGGCAAAGTCAGTTCTCCCACATCATTGCCTTCTCCGTCTTGTAACTGACACTCTGCAGATTAAACCTAACTAAGGCTAAGAGTGAAGATTAAGGTTTATCATAACCAGGACCGCCACATTTGGATGGGAAAGTACAGAGGCTGGGGCTGCGGATGTCACAGGTGGGGAGACTGCTTGCCTAGCATGCACAAAGCCTTTGGGTCTGATCCCCAGATCAGCAGGAAATAAGGAAGACTTTGACTCAAAAACAAAAGCAAAAATACATATAAATAAGAAAGAAAGATTTAAAAACAAACAAAAACCAGATACTGGGGGATACACCTAAGCCTGTATCTTACATGCATTAGCACATGAGGTCCTGGGTGCAACCCCTAGGGACACAGTGTACACACACACACACACACACACACACACACACACACATACACAGAGACACAGAGTCACAGACACACACACACCACATACACACACAGACACACACACACACACACACACACACACATACACACACACACACAGAGACACACTCACACACACACACACACAGACACACACACACATACACACACATACATATATACACACACACACACACACACACACACACAGACACACACACAGACACACACACACACACACACACTCACAGACACACACACATACACATACACAGAGACACAGAGTCACAGACACACACACACCACATACACACACAAACACACACATACACAGACACACACACACACACAAACACACACACACACACACACACATAGACACACACACACACAGAGACACATACACACACACACACACACACATAGACACACACACACACAGAGACACATAGACACACACACACAGACACACTCACACACACTCACACACACATACACAAAGACACAGACACAGAGACACAGACACACACACCACATACACACACATACACACATACATACACACACATACACAGACACAGACACACACACACACACACACACACACACACACACACACACACTCCAGCAATTGCATCAGTTTCTAATCTCTGACAAGTCCCCTCCAAATTCCTCCAGAAGGACTCATCTACCTCCTCTGATTGAATCTGCTTCTCTCTCTCTCTCTCCATCCAGGAGCCAAGTTAAATAATTAAAATCTTTGCATTCGTTTTCCCCTCTTCTTTTATTTGATTGCTGGAATTAGAGCTGTTTTTTATTACTGAAATATAATTTATAATCAATAATTACTGCAATATAATGTTACCACAAAATTCCTCCTACTAAAGTGCATGGCTTAGTGGCGTTTAGTATTCAGGGCTGTGCACCATCACCCTGGAACCCTTTGTCACTCCACAAAGAAAGTCTGTGCCTGCTAGTGGTCAGCCCCAGTCCCTGACCAGTCTCCATTCTGTTTCCAGGAATTTGCTTATTTTGGACATTGTATATGAATAGAACCATGGAACAAGTGACATTCTTGCCTGGCTTTCTTAACATAATGCTTTCTTCAATTTTACTTTATTTTTCTATCAAGAATATGCTTGTGAGTCTGTGAGTGTGGGCACATATGTGTGAGTGTCCACAGAGGCCAGAAGAGGGCATTGGAACCCTGGTATCTGGAGTTACAGGCAGTCAGGAAGCTGGGCATCGAACTTGGATGCTCTGAAAGGGTAGCAACTGTTCTTCACCGCTGAGCCATCTCTTCAGCCCAGCATAATGTGTCCTATGGCTCATTCATTGCCAGTGAGTTTTTTCATCTTATGGTTCCATCATATTCCATAGCACGGTATTGCTTCATTTGGCTAATCATTGTTCACTAGCTGATGGGCACTGCAGTTGTTTCTGCTTCATGGCTATCATGAATAATGAATTCAGCCATGAATATTTATGTACATTGTTTTGGTTGAAATGTTTCCAGTTTTTGAGGGGTAGAGACAGTAGCTCTATTTTACCTTTATTTATTTATTATTTATTGGTGCTGGGGATCGAACCCATTGCCTTTACCGCTGAGGACATACTCTACCACTGGGCTACACACCCAGCTCCTGATGACTCTACTTGACATTTTGCTAATATTTGTGAGAACTGCCAGATTGTTCTCCAAGGGGCTACGTGGTTCTGCTATCCAACCAGCAATGTAAGGAGGCTGCCATTCCCAGTCTCACAGATGGCCTTTTTCCTAGACTTCCCAGTGGGTAGCGTTCCTCAGCTCTTTGACTTGTATCTTCCCACTATTGAAATGAGCATGACAAGCATCTTTCCTTTTGCATGTTGACTGTTTACATAGCCTCCTGGGAGAAACAGTGGACATGTCTATTGCCCATTTAAAAAAAAAATTAAATCACTTGTCTTTTTCATTGTGGAATTAATTGTAAGAGTTCATTATATCTTCTGGATACAAATCATTTATTTAAATATATGACTTGGAAAAATTTCCCCCATTCCGTGTACCTCCTCCCTCCATAACTTACGTTCTTTATCCTTTTCTTTGAGTTTATTTTGCTCCTTCCCTCCCTCCCTCCCTCCCTCCCTCCCTCCCTCCCTCCCTCCCTCCTCCCTCCCTCCCCTCCCTCCTCCCTCCCTCCTTCCCCTTCCCTCCTTCCTTCCTTCTGCCCTTCCTCTTTCTCTCCCTCCTGCCTTCCTTTTCTCCTTCTTTCTCTTTTCTTCCAAGCTCTTATTTTCCTCTCCATTCCCTATCCCTATTTCCCCCATTCCTCTTCCTTCCTGCCCCACCCCATACTGGGGACTGAACTCGAGGCCTAAGACATGCCAAACACACACTGTACTGAGCTGATTCCCTGGTTGTTCTCTTCTCATCCCCCCCCCCTCACAGAGGTCGGAGGGAGGTCAGGGACAGGAGGGCAGCAGAGGGACTGGAGAGGAAGAAAGGGGAACTGAAATACTGGTGTGAGATGTAACCTCCTTCAGAACTGGTCAGGCAGCTTGAGTTTGGGGGCGGTTAGAGCACTTCACAGTTCTCACACCTGCTGCAAATGTGGACCACAGAAAGGAGCAGGGGCTAAGTGGGAGGCCACTGAGGAAAATGGCAGACTTTTCAGCTCCATGGGGAATATAGGACACACTTCTTTGTGAGACTCAGGAGACCAGCCTATGAGGAAGACTCAGGGACACTCTGGCCATACCTAAAGTTGACTCAAGTGTCCTGCTGGCCCTGGAACATTCTTGTGGAAAGAAGCCCAAGGACAGTGTGAGACCATTTGGGGCACAGTCTCAGAGAACAGAGATTAAGATGGAGGACAGGCGGGGCACAGGGGGAAGGAAGCTGGTGTGATTAAGTCAGCTCATCAAAAACTAGATGCAAGTTCCATTGTTTGTTTTTCAGTCTGCGTCACAATGTCCCTGTTGAGGTCTAAGCAGCAATGGCAGCGTACTGTGAGCCTGAGTCCCCGTGTGAAGGTCAGCCCTACATCCTGCTGGCATCCAGGAGTGAGAACCAGTGTCCCCTGCCCTCATCTGACCAGCTGCATTCTGTTGCTACAGAATTTGTGGAAGAAGAAATGGCATCCACTGAAGCGCTTGTCTTCCCAGCCCCTCCTCATTTCCTGCTTTCCCTGATCCTTTGCCCCCTCACCCAACATGCCCTCTGGGAGCTCAGTAACTATTTGTGGACAAAGAAGATCGTTGCTAAAAATATGTTCCAATTGATGGGTCTTGTCTCTTGCCACTTTAGTGTCCTAACCCCATGAGAACCGATTCCCAGATGTGTTCCCTTTGTCTTAATAAAAGAATCGTATCACTCATCCCTTATTAGAGAAGTGGTGTGTGTGTGGTGTGTATGTGTGTGTGTGTGCATGTGTGAGTGTGGTGTATATATTGTGTGTGTAAGTGTGTATGTGTTTGGTGTGTATGGTGTGTGTATGTGTGTGTGTGTGTGTGTGTGTGTGTGTGTATGTCTGGTATGTCAGGGTATGTGTGGTGTGGTGTGTTGTGTATGTGTGTGCATGCACAAGAGTGAGTGTGTATGTGTGTGTTAAGGTCTCACTATGTAGTGAAGGCTTGTCCCAAACTCACTCTTCCTACCTGGACCTCCTAAGTGCACACTTGCCACAATACCCTGTTGAGAGGACTCATTTTCTTCATGGGTTACACTTACCCATCCACCATTCTGTTGGACCCAGGGGGAGAAGTACTCTTTTAGATACTTGGTTCCAAAGCCCAGCATCCTATTCATTGGGTGGTTGTCAATGGCCGTGAGCTTGGCTATGGCATCTATTGCAAGAGCAGCCTTAAAGCCATGAGCTCTAATTTCTGATTCTCCTCTGGTGTCTATATCCCTCAGGAACAGGTCTGCGATGGTCTTGAATGCTGAGTAGGACAGCCCGTCCTGGAAGCTGCTCATCAAAGCCTTGTCTTTCTTCATCTGGGTATGAGAGGAGAAACAATTAGGAGGCATGTGGAAGGCCATGCTTGAACCCAAAGGCACCACTAAAAAGACCCTGGATTGCAGAGTCAGTCATGGCATGGCATCCTACAGAGTCAACTGGAACCAGATACCTGCTCTGTGGATTCCTTTCATTGGAACAAATAAGGGCAAAACTGAAAAGTTCATTCAACACTCAGGTACTTCCCAAGCACCAAGGATGGAAAGGTGTTATGGGTGACTCAGCCCCAGTGCTCACCCATGGGCCCACAGTCTAGTGGGAATGGCTCATAGTGCTGTGTGCTTTTTCAAGAGGCAGGGCTATGGATGAGATCTGAGCCTTGGTGACGTCTTGGGGTATGCACTCCGCCTCACCTTCTCACCAGCAGTGCAATCTTGGGGACACTAGTCACTTTTCATATGTGTTGATTTCATCTCTAAACTAGCATAGTGACAGAACATTATTGGGCATGAAGGAGGAGCTCTGGAGGTACAATGAAGCCAGGGAAGATTCCCCATATTTGTTTGTTTACTAAAAATAAGTATGGGAGAGAGATGGGGGGATGGGGAGATGGCTCAATGGGTACTTGCTGTAAGTCTAAGTCTGACACCCAGGATCCTTGGGGATAGGAGAACACAGGCTCCTGCCCGTCCTCTGACCTCTATGTGCATCCCAGGGCACGTGCCCATGTACATTCCATGCCATCCCCACGTGAAATAAACAAATAAATAGATAAATCCACAGATTTCCTTCCCCATTATTCTACCCAATTGATTTCACCTCCCACCTGGTCCTCGAACCTGGATCTCTGTGGACTGCTGCTTGAGGTCTGTTGGCCCGATATTACAAGCTTCCTGTTTCCTTGCAGGCCTACTCTGCCCCTGCCAGTGATCCCAAAGTTCACACAAGCCACTCTCTTCTCTTTAGTCCAGTATTCCTGGTTTCCACTCTACACCTTCCCTAGGGGCTTTTATCCTCTTCTGTCACCATCTTTTGGGCACATGTCTGGCAAGGCTACTGGAGAAGAACTGTGGTCATGCTGGGGCTGCCATTTTATTCTGCTTTTCCCTTCTGCAGAAGCCCCATGCATTGTCCCTGAACCTGACTTCCTCCCAACAGGTCCTGACCACTAAAGAAGACTCTCTAAGCCAGGTTCCAATCGACAGACCTCAGAGATAGATGATAGTTTTGGGCACAAAAGAAAATGGCTTCTGATGGCACTATGGGCTTGTTCTTCAATGTCACCCGAGGACAGCTGTCTCACTTTCTAATGAGAAGGGTGGGTCTCCACTTCTCCACTTACGGGTTCCCTAAGTAGCACCAGCCTGCCCCCCTGGGTGAATTGCTAAGACAGTCTTTAATCAGGCACAGTCCAGCAACAGTATGGGGGATTTCAGAGAGCACCCTCTGAGCAGCTTTGAGACACATATCTAGGCTGCTGGGCAGTTGCAGCCATCCAGACTCCCCTGAGGTTGAGTTACATGAGAAGGCGGTTGATAAACCTATGCAGCAAATTTCCATTTTCCCAATGTCTTTTCTTACAGTAAACACAGTTGCATTTCTAGTTTCCAGAAATTCCAAGGAGGCTCCAGAAGATTTACTTGTGTTTTCCAAAGTGATTCATTTTTGAGAAGCTGCCAGTGTGAATATGCAGACTCCAAGGGAAATAAAATGTAAGACCACGGGAAAGGCAGGACTCTGGGGAGGACGAGGGCCAGAGCCTGGTGCACAATTCCATCGCCCTGCCCTAGTGCGTGGGCGCAGACAGCAATCACACCAACTCCAGGGGCTTCATACCTCTCTTCCCAGATGATCCCCTGAGTATTTGAGTAGCTCAACAATTCTGCTTATCACTTGGTCCTCTCCATCTGCTGGGGGAGAGGGAAATTTCAGTTATTTCTTTCCTTCCTGTGGCAGTGCTTGTAGAGACGGAGAAAGACGCCGGCATTCAAATCCTTAGTTGATGGATCTCACCCTTCCAGACTCCTCCAGTCCCATCCCTTGTTTCCCTTGCTCAGTCCCTCCTTCCCCTCGGATTCTCATCGAGAAACTTACCACTTATTTACTGTATACATACTGCTGAAGACATCAGTTCCACTACACATAATCCTGCCAATGGAGATACTTAGGAGACATTTCCCTCTCATTTTTATTTTGCCATTAAGCAATAGCTACATACAGCCTACCTCTACTCCACCTGCTGGGGGTCAAAGCCAGAGCCTCAGGTTTTCTAGGCAAATGTTCCACCCCTGAGCCATATAGCCACCCCTTTTTCTTGTTTTTAGACTAGCCCTCAGCATATAGCATGTTTGTTAAATATAAATCCCCTGTGTGTGTGTGTGTGTGTGTGTGTGTGTGTGTGTGTGTGTGTGTCTGTGTGTTTGTGTCTGTGTGTGTGTGTCTGTGTGTGTGTCTGTGTCTGTGTGTCTGTGTTTGTGTGTGTGTGTGTGTGTCTCTGTGTGTGTGTGTCTGTGTGTGTGTATGTGTGTGTGTGTCTGTGTCTGTGTGTGTGTGTCTGTGTTTGTGTCTGTGTGTGTGTGTCTCTGTGTGTGTGTCTGTGTGTGAGTGTGTCTGTGTGTGTATGTCTGTGTGACTGTGTGAGTGTGTCTGTGTGTGAGTGTGTCTGTGTGTGTGTGTCTGCCCCCATATGCATTCGGAAACCAAGGGTCAATGTTGGACATCTTCCTCGGTCAGTTTTTGAGACAGGAGCTCTTACCAAACCAGTGCTCAGCTGGGCTGACTGGCCAGACGGCCCCAGAGATGCCCTTTTCTGTGCTGGTCACACAGGCACATGCCACTATCACAGCTTCACATGGAATGTGGGGATCAGAACTCAGGCTCTGAGCACAGAGAACACTTTACCAGCTGAGCCAACTTTCCAGCCCCATAAATCCCACAGCTGATCATATTCCTACCTTTGTCAGAAAGCATCGAGTCAAATTTACAGCCATAATGTGGAGTGACATTTTCCTGGCCTATATTTGGGGACCAATCTCATTCTTAAGCCCTTTTGATCTTCCTGTGTATCTTTTTTTACATTATTTTTAAACTTGGTTGATTTTTATGTGATTAAAATGGTCTCTACGGCAAGGTGGGGTACATGGGAATGAAATGAACAATTTCCCGAGTTCCCCAGGATGAAAGCAGTTGGGTAAAGCGTGGCTATCTTTGGCGTGGACTATGATGGCTTTTTTTCACAACTTGCTACTTAGTAAACACGACGGTGAAGACGATCATCTCTTCAGCACAGACTCTAAACAGAGAAATGTCGGTTACCGAGGGAATCGGGTTTCTGACATAAAACCCAGTCTCTGCAGCAATGCGGGGCCCACATGCTTATCTTGGCTAGAGGCAAGGGAGGCCAGGGAATTAATGTAGTAAAGCCCAAGGAGGTGGGGGAGGAGCAGAGTGAGGAGAGTGATAAAGGGACTCACAATGCCTGAGAGGAAACAGGCTTAAATCTCTGTAGCCCTGGACGTTTTCCCCGAGTCCTTCTCTCTGGGAAAAAGATGCTGTGCTGGATGCAGGGGAGCCTGCCTTGCCTTTAGCTTGTCTGAGGGTATCACTTTCACCTCCCAGGCACACTTGGGACGGCCACAGAGCCCCAGCTCTTTCTTTTTGGCATGCGTGGAAGATTCCTCACTCAGAGTCCCTGTGGCAGTTTTTAGTTTCAGATGTGCAGCAGACAGTGGAGAAAGCCCTGTCCTGATGCCGTTGTGGGGAGGACGTCTGCTTTGTCCTTTGTGATGCTACACTTTGTCACCATCCTTACAGTCTACTTGATGCGGGGTACAGAGAGCTGAGAGGAAGGTCAACGATGAAGGAAGGCAAAACCTTCTCCCTTCAAGTCTTCTCTCTGAGCCCCGTGTTTCCACACGGCTTCTAGACTCTGTAGTAGTGCCACCCACTGCTACTGTGTGGGCAGTGACTGACCGAATCTGCTCACCTTTCAGCACCTTCTGAAGCAGACTGGGTATTGCTAGATCAAATATGAGTCATTCCCTATAGGTCCTTGTCTTGAATCCCTGTCCTCACCTGTTGGTGCTATTGGGGAGGTCGTGGAGATTTTAGGGAGTGGGGCAGAACTGGAGGAAGTGGGACCCTGAGGATGGCCCGTGAGGGTGTGTTATGACAGGGACCCTGAGGATGGCCCGTGAGGGTGTGTTATGACAGGGACCCTGAGGATGGCCCGTGAGGGTGTGTTATGACAGGGACCCTGAGGATGGCCGGTGAGGGTGTGTTATGACAGGGACCCTGAGGATGGCCGGTGAGGGTGTGTTATGACAGGGACCCTGAGGATGGCCGGTGAGGGTGTGTTATGACAGGGACCCTGAGGATGGCCGGTGAGGGTGTGTTATGACAGGGACCCTGAGGATGGCCGGTGAGGGTGTGTTATGACAGGGACCCTGAGGATGGCCCGTGAGGGTGTGTTATGACAGGGACCCTGAGGATGGCCCGTGAGGGTGTGTTATGACAGGGACCCTGAGGATGGCCCGTGAGGGTGTGTTATGACAGGGACCCTGAGGATGGCCCGTGAGGGTGTGTTATGACAGGGACCCTGAGGATGGCCCGTGGGGGTGTGTTATGACAGGGACACTGAGGATGGCCCGTGGGGGTGTGTTATGACAGGGACACTGAGGATGGCCCGTGAGGGTGTGTTATGACAGGGAC
Organism: Cricetulus griseus; assembly: GCF_003668045.3. Lineage (NCBI taxonomy): Eukaryota > Metazoa > Chordata > Mammalia > Rodentia > Cricetidae > Cricetulus > Cricetulus griseus. Next base: position 14,528,275 of record NC_048601.1, read on the forward strand.
ACTGAGGATGGCCCGTGAGGGTGTGTTATGACAGGGACACTGAGGATGGCCGGTGAGGGTGTGTTATGACAGGGACCCTGAGGATGGCCCGTGAGGGTGTGTTATGACAGGGACCCTGAGGATGGCCCGTGAGGGTGTGTTATGACAGGGACCCTGAGGATGGCCCGTGGGGGTGTGTTATGACAGGGACACTGAGGATGGCCCGTGGGGGTGTGTTATGACAGGGACACTGAGGATGGCCCGTGAGGGTGTGTTATGACAGGGACACTGAGGATGGCCCGTGAGGGTGTGTTATGACAGGGACCCTGAGGATGGCCGGTGAGGGTGTGTTATGACAGGGACCCTGAGGATGGCCGGTGAGGGTGTGTTATGACAGGGACCCTGAGGATGGCCCATGGGGCTTTGTTATGACAGGGACACTGAGGATGGCCTGGGACACTGAGGATGGCCCATGGGGATGTATTATTACTGGCCTCCTCTTGCTTTCTTTGCTTCCTGGTTGACTGCAGAATGAACACCTGCCCTTGGCTGTACCCTGGTGCCATATTCTTCTGCCCAAATGCATGTAGTGCACCAACCACCAAGGGAACCTTCTGAAATCATAAGCCAAAATAAATAGTTTCTCCCTTCAGTTGCTTCTGGTAGGCATTTTTTTTTCACAATGGCAAGAAAAATAACACAATGGGTGTCTGACAGCCTGGCTGTTTGCCACGAGTCCTGGGTTGGTCGATGAGAACTCTACGCACGACCCTTATAACATGATTAGATCTGACATTTCCTCCTCTCCCTCCACAGGAAGGACTTTCTTCTGACTTAGCAGTGGGCTGCTATGTTGGTTCAACATGCTCATAGCATCTCTGTGTCATGGGCCGATGTCTTAAGCTAGAGCTCAAGGTCTCTACTATGTTGCTGTGAAGTGGGCTGAGATTCCCGATGTACAGAGCCCTTAGCTGTATACATACATACAGCATACAGGCATGCATGCCCATACACGTCTATCTGGCATATACTCAGCCCAACACACTCACAAGGAAGGCTTACCTTTCTTAGAATCACAAGATACAGGTTGAGGGCCTTGAAAGTGCAAGTACAGACGCTCTGGGGCACTCTCTTTCAACTTGAAGCTGCTTCCCTGGATGTGGCTATCTTCTGCTGGTGGCCAGGAGTAAACGATTTCAGCTACCCGGTTGGCAATAGAAGCAACCTTGGGGTCCACAGCTGAAACAAGAAAGAACTGCTCAGAGGGTATCCCCAGTACTGGGCCTGCTGCATGGACTGCCCAGTTCCCCAGGATGAAGAGGCCAGCCTAGCAGGAGAGGACTATTTCCAGGAGTTTGTGTTTGTGGTGGGGCATTCTTCAGAGGGGACTAACAATTCCCCAGTAGAGGCTGGGAGAAGGGGGCAGTATACAGCTGTCGTTCCACACCCTCAGCTTACCCCCCCTTGCCAAGGAAGGAGCACCAAAGGGGGAGAGGCAGGGCATTGCTTGACAGAAAGCTCATGGTGGTTTTATTTTCATTCTTTTACATTTATTTATATTTGGGGACACCCTTTATACCTTTGAGAGGTGGCCTCTACTAGAGAGGGTTCATAGCTTGATACTCCTTGCTCTTGCAGTCACAATTTCCCCTTTATGTTTAATAGAAAACATTCAAGTTATGCTTACAGGTAAACAAGTTTGCATAGACACGGCCAGATGTGGTGGTCACATCTGTATCTCAGCACTTAGGATGCCAGGGCTGCAGGATCATGAGTTCCAGGCCAGCCTGGGCTACAAAGTCAGACTCTATCTCAGAAGAACAAGTGCATGAAGTACAACTCATCCTTCATGACTCTGTCATCAGGGAAGTGATAAATCATGTGGGCAGGAAGGTTTACATGGCGTAGACTTCCTTCGCAAGTTGGCTTCACATCTGCTTGAGGAAAGAAAGAGTGCTGCAATGGGTAGGTACACGGATGACTTGTTGGGTAGTAAACCCGCCATTGGTTTTCCAGTCGCTTCACTGTAGGGGCTTGAGGCAGCTCTGTGTTTGGTGCCAAATGGAGCAGCTGACTCGTATTACACTGTGATTGGAGAAACTGTCCATTCATTTGCGAGACCTAATGATGGGGCATGGGTCAAGAGGTTGAGGTCAGCCTAGGCTACATATTGAGGCCCTGTGTCAAATAAGTAAATAAATAAACATAGAAATACATACACAGAGTGAGCCAAATAATCTAGAAAGAAAGCCACCTCTGCCTTTCCCCTTTCTTCCTATTTAAAATGGAGATGTGTTGTCTAGATATGCGTAAAACTATGTTCTATGGTTATGTGCATAGCAATATACAGTTATCCAGCCTCAGATACAATTTGGCCAATAAACCCACTTTCCATTTATTCTTTTTCTGAACCTTTTATTCTTAACCTCCCCTGAAAGTTATTTTTCTTCACTTATCTCCCCTTAAAAGGGGGGAGGGTGATATGAGCAATAGGGGGAAAGCCAAGTGATACGTCTGTTGTGTCATTTACTCGGGGGAATGGGGAATGAAGACTACAGAAACTTCCTGTCTCCCTGTGTAGGCCACACTGACCCACAAAGCCAGGTCCCTGGGGTCTCCAGGCTCCCAGTCCTGATAGCTGCTGCCTATGTTGGGAAGAATGGGGCAGGGGAGGGAGACACGGAGCAGCCTCTCACTTTGGGCACCACTGCAGCCTCAGCCATGCTTGGATTTAGGGGGTAGATGCTTCCATTAGCTCAGAGAGTTAAACAAAGCTGGGAAGACAGATGGTCTCTGTGTGGTCCAGGCTGTGTCTCCTTCAGCAGTGCCCCTCCAGAAATTCTTGCTGCCCTTTGAGTGACAGGTTCTGCACATCCGCTGGACCTTGGGTTCTTGTGGCCTAACTGAAGCATAAGTTCCCTTGGTCACAGAATGGTATGAGCCTTCCACAGGCAGACCTACTCCAAAAACTTAGGATGCTAGCAACATTTCAAAACTGAGCCGTTACTGCCCTCTGTTGACTAATAAGGGACAGTCCCGTCACACCTGGCAGGAAGGGGCCCCGCTGAGGGGCGGTGGGTGGGAAGATGGAAGATGCTTCTGCTGAGGTCCCTGGGTGGAGGTAAAACCCTCAGTGAGCGAGTCTGGTTCAATACAATTGATGTTTTTCCTAACAAGGGAAGACTTTATCAGTTTCTTTTAAAAGAAGATTTTATTTTTACTTTGTGTGCATTGGGGTTTTGCCTGGTGTATCTGTGTGTCAGATCCCTTGGAACTGGAAATACAGACAGTTGTGAGCTTCCATATGGGTGCTGGGAATTGAACCTGGGCCGTCTGGCAGAGCAGCCAGTGCTCTTAACCACTGAGCCATCACTCTAGCCCCTTTATTTCTTTTTAGACAACCTTTCTTTTTTTTGAATTTGTGTATTGCATGTATATGGATGTTTTGTCTGCATTTACATCTGTACTCCAGGAACGGGTATTAGATCTATGGGACTATAGTTATAGATTTCCATGAGCCACCGTGTGGGTGCTGGAAATTGAACTCAGGTCCTCTGGAAGAGCAGCCAGTGCTCTTAACCATTGAGCCATCTCTCCAGTCTGGTAGTTTACATTTTGAAAAGTATTTTGTATGTTTTTCTTTTTCAAGACAGTCTTGCAGTAAGCTGGGCCTCCAACTTGCTCTGTAGCCCAGGCTAGCCTGGAACTCGTCATTCTTTCCCTCCTGAAACCTGATGATGGCAGCTATGGGCCACTGTGCCCAACTGAAAAACTATTCACTTAAACCTATTTGACTGCCTTCCTTCCCTCTCTACCTCCCATCTTCCCCCCTCTTTCCTCATCCTTGTTATTCCTTTCAAGCTCCTATCTTGCTTCTCTCTGTCCCCCTTCCTTTCTCTTCTCTTTCTCCCTCTTTCATTTGGTTTGGTTTGTTTTCTGAGACAAGGTCTCATGTCACCCAGGATGGCCTCCAACTCACTATATAGCCAAGGCTGGCCATGAACCTCTGAAACACCTACCTCCATCCCTTGATCATCCTCCAACAACCATAAAAAGCAGGGAAGGGTGTGATCTCCCCAATATACAGTGTGGTGTAAACACAGTACCCAGGGTCTCCAGAGGTCAGCTGGCCTAGGAGAAGGTACCTGGCTAAGGTGCCCTCCTTTGTGCTCCTCTCTTGAAGCAAGCTGATTTGTAGTCACAGAGCTGAGAAACCTCTGCAGCCACCGCTCACTCCTACCTACTTTCTTTATTGGGAAAAGTGGGTAGTTATGATGGAGATTAATGAAATGGAAAGCCCAGGCCTGTCTTCCGTAGGTAGGAGAGGCAGAGCACTCAGCACGCACACGGAAGGAGATAGGTGTAGAATATTATTTTAAGGTGTGTGTGACTTTTGTTTATGCTGCATGTGTTTAACTCTGTGAAGCTGTGTTACTTTGCCTGTCTAAAACACCTGATGTAGGACCAACCCAGACCCCCTGAGCGTGGGTGTCAGTTAGGAGGCCTGGGAAATCTATGGGGCCTCTGGTAGTGGATCAGCATTTATCCCTAGTATACAAATGGATTTTGGGAGCCCATTCCACAAAGAGGGACACTCTCTCAGCCTAGACACAAGGGGGAGAGTCTAGGCCCTGCTCCAAATGATATGAGAGACTTTGAAGATTCCCCCATGGAAGGCCTCACCCTCCCTGGGGAGCAGGAAGGGGATGGGATGGGAGGTTGGTGGGGACAGGGGAGGAGGGGGGAGAGGGAACTGGGATTGACAAGTAAAACAAGCTTGTTTCTAATTTAAATTTTTAAAAAAGGAAAAAAATAACAAAGCTAAAAAAAAACAGAAAAAAACAAAACAAAACAAACAAAAAAACCCACCTGGTATTCTAATAAAGAGCTGAACAGTCAAAAGCAAGGCAGGAACAAGGCTAGGAGGGGCTGGCAGGCAGAGAGTATCCATAGAAGAACAGAGAGAGAGAGGAGAATGAGAGAATAAGGAGAAGAGGACACCAGGGGCTAGCCACCCAACTACACAGCAATCCATGGATTAGGAGTAAGATTTACAGAAGGAAAAGGAAAACAGGAGAACAGGAAAATCCCAGCCCAGTGGCAAAAGGTAGATGGGATAATTTAAGAAACAAGCCAAGCTAAGGCCAGGCATTCATAAGTAAGAATAAGCCTCCATGTTTGATTTATTTGGGAACTGGATGGCAGGCCCCCAAAAGAGAAAAAAAAAATCTTACTACACCCACATGACACTCATATTTCCATAGGGCCTGAGAAAGCTTGAAAGAAAAATAAAAGAGGGGCGGAAGGATATGGCTCCTTTAAAAGTTTCGGCCAGACAGTTTCTACCAGTCAGTGAGCTCCTGAGCACCCAGGACAGTAGTGGGAACAAAACCGCCTGCCATAGTGCAATCATTGGCATTCCAGAGCTCTAGGAAGGCTGAAGGCAGTTCCTGGTAAGACAAGCCTCCGACCAGGACACGGGCTTTGAGCTTGGTTCTCACATGTGGAGTATCCAGGTGTAGCTTTATCAGTCTAAAGTTTGCTACTGCAGTCAGAAAAGGCTAAAAGATGTGAAGTAAAAGAGGTCCAGATGGAAATAAACCTATAAACAGGTTGCAGTGTGTTTTACAATGTGTGTAGGCTTAAGAAAGAAAGAAAAAGGGTATGGACAGTCATAGAAACAGTTTAAAAATAATAAAATAAAGTCTTTAAAGAAACAGTAAAAGCAATATAAAAGAAGAAAGTCATGTAAAGATGGAAAATACACAGGGAGTCTGGATCCCGAATGCTATTGTGTTGATTTTGAATTTTTTGATTGCTCAAAAGCAAAGGACAGCTGCTAAGAGACCTGGTATTGACAGAGGGACTGTGGAAATAAACCAGCCTAGATATTTTAAGAATGCCTTAACTTTAAAATGGAAGTCAACAAATGTGTTTGTCAAATGGAAGTTAAAAGATGCTTTGGAGAAGCACTTTTGCTTTTGTTTCCATAGGAAACAAGAGGCTGGTGATTTGGTCCACGTTGATATGGATCTGGTTTGATCAAGGGAGACCTCCTGAAACTTGACAGGTGATATCTATCAACAAAGGTTATAGCCAGTCTTCCCAGGACTTGATCATTTTTTCTCATGGGAAACCTAATGATGCCTTCTCCCACAGCCAGCAAGAAGCAGTTTAGAGAAAACTACAAACATATTGCCAAGAGCTGGGCTGCAGAAGGTTTTTTGTTATTTTGTGGGTCATGGATGTTTGTTATAATTTAGGGGAATAGAGGAATATAGGATAAAAGGACCACTATTAATCTCAGATATTTTGCCTTGGCATGGATTTTGGTATATGGATACAAATAAGTCAATTTTGTTATACTGTGTATGTTTTTGTTCTTGTTTAAAGATTTTTTATATTGAAACCAATTTAAGGTTATTTTTGTTATAACATATATGTTTCTGCTGTTGTTTAAGGTATTGTACCTGTGCAGTTCATTTAAAATGTAAGGTAAAATTCTAGTTTTTGAAAGCTATTATTATGAACTATTTAGGATAATCAAGAAACACATGTCAGTAGTTAGTCATCTATAACAATCAAATTTGTAGCTATGCTAGCTATGTTTTTCCAATCATATAGAGATATATTTTAGATAGACAGATGGTCTTCAAACCTTTCAAAGACCTACAGAATATAGCATTTAAATGTCTTGTTAACTTAGGGCTTTTCATGACAATGAGACATATCTGCTCCTGGCAGCACCAATTTACTTCAGAGATGATGGGCATTGAAAAACCTCCATATGGAGCTTGCTTTCATTGTGGCAATGTTAGTCACTGGACAAAAAAAAAAAAAAACAAAAAAAAAACAAAAAAACTTCTCTTCCATTTGACTACTGACAATGTTCTGTGCAGACTGTGCAGGACACAGAAAAGTGACCACTGAACTTGGCCAAAACAAGGCAAGATGGTCTTTCAGGGTTCCTGCTTCACAGAAGAAACTGCCAGAAACTTTAATCCCAGCACTCGGGAGACAGAGGCAAGCAGATCTCTGTGATTTTGAGACCAGCCTGGTCCACAAGAGCTAGTTCCAGGACAGCCTCCAAAGCCACAGAAAAACCCTGTCTTGAAAAACAAAAACAAAAACAAAACAAAAAAAAAGAAGTAAAAAAAAGAAAAGAAACTGCCAGACATTCTGCAAGACACAGAGCAAAGTGCCTGACAAACTGTCAATATAGGCAGGACAGACTTTCAGATTTCTTGCTTCATTGAAAAGTCTGCCAGATACTACGAGCCTGTAGGCTGAAGATGGATGCCCCAACATTGCAGAGAAACTTTGGGTGACTCTCCAGGCAGTCAGATGTCTCTGTCATTGCTAGAGTTTTTGAAAGTTATTTCCAATGTACTTTTTTATTTGAATAATATATCCCTTTGGTGCCTTTGATGGAATTGAAAACTACGTAATTATAGTTGCAGTTTTCCTTAGATGAGATAAAAAGTAAGTTAGGTATAAAACTTTGAATTCATTAAGATAGGATAGATAATGCATTATTTTCTCTGAATATGCTAACTAAAAATGGATAGAATATTGTAAATTAATTCTTACTGTTTTTGTTGTGCATAGTTTTACTATGTTAAAGTTAAAACTTTTTATTTAGACAGGAAGGAGGAAATGTGGTAGAATATTATTTTAAGGTGTGTGACTTTTGTTTATACTTCATTTGTTTAACTCGGTGAAGGTGTATTACTGTGATTGTCTAAAACACCTGGTGGTCTAATAAAGAGCTGAATGCCCAATAGCGAGGCAGGAGCAAGGATAGGTGGGGCTGGCAGGCAGAGAGTATAAATATAGAAGGAGACCCAAGGGACCATGGAGTAAGAGTGTAAGAGTAAGATTTACATAAGTAAGAGAACAGGAAAAGCCCAGAAGCAAAAGGTAGATGGAACAATTTAAGTTAAGAAAAGCTGGCTAGAAACAAGCCAAGCTAAGGCCAGGCACTCATAAAATAAGAATAAGTTTCCGTGTTTGATTCATTTGGGAGCTGGGTGGTGGACCCCCCAAAGAGAAAAAACATCTTACTACAGGTGTGAGTGAGAGCCCTCCGTAGCCTACCTTCACACTGCAGGCGCTGCTCCACGCTGGAGAGAGACCTGGCCCAGTGCTGGTTGTGGAAGCCGCCCTGAAGCTTTAGGCACTGACGCTCTACCGCGAAGGGGCCCTGAATACCCTGAGCTTGAATCTCCTTTGGGGAGCTCGGTGGGCTTTCCTCCTCCGTTGCTCTGAAGAATGTTCTCCAAGACGATTTCTTCTTGCTAAGGCTTATGTGCTTTTCACTGGAGAGGGAGCTTTTGCAAGGCAATGACACCTGTGTCCACGAGTCAGTTGACCAAGTCCCCAGTGCTTTCTGGGACAAACTTCTTGTTCTGGAGAGCTTGGGTGAGAAAACAGCTGGCGGGTTCTTGAAGACATGGTGTCTGGCGTAGAAGGTCAGGATTTTGAACTCTAGGCTGTTGGAGTCGTCATCTTCCAGGGGGATGTCTTCCAGGTCATGCATACTGGTGCTGCACATGCTGGCTGTGGAACGACAAAGGGCATGGGGTGGTGTGCATGTGGCAGCATTTACTTTGCAGGCTCAGAGAAAGCGTGGGGAAGAGCTAAAAAAACCCATCCCTTGTCTCTGATTCTACATCGCTAGGGTAGCCAGGAGTAATCAGTGTCAGAAAAGTCATCGTGATACCGGGACAGGAAGAGACAGATGCAAAGACAACTCCAGGTAACAACAGAGTAAAAGCTCTGATGGAGGGGAAGTCAGCTGGGTATGCAGAGGCAGGAACAAGCCAGCTTCAACCAGAGCAGCAAGTGAAGGCAATTGAAGCAAGGTTTGGACAGGGGATGTACATTCCATGTTAAAACTGCATGGGTAGAGAATAAACTCCTAGGTACATGCTTGAACGTTGTTGACAATGAATGGTACAACAGAATTGTCTGGCAGCCAGGGCTTGTACCATGTAGCCCAGGCTGGCCCCAAACTCACTAAAGTATGGATCATTCAGGGAAAATAAGTAGAAAGGCAGTGGTGGCCAGACTTTGGTGGCCAACCCTTCTGTTTTTCAATTGCCTTCATGTTTTGAAAACATGTCATCGGGCAACATTGTGCACACAGTGTATATTGATACAAGCTTAAGAGGGTTATCACATCATTTGGTGATAGAATTTCAAGGACCAATTCTTTTGTTTGTTTGTTTTGTTTTTTCATGACATGGTTTCTCTGTGCAACAGTCCTGGAACTTTCTTTTGTAGACCAGGATGGCTTCAGACTCACTGAGATCTGCCTCCCAAGTGCTGAGATTAAATTGTCTCCTTGGTGCAGGGGACAATTTTTATATCTTGTATTATTGTTGACGACAACATTACTGTGTGGTGAAGGACTGTGTAACTTTCCTTGCCTCTGTCCTTGGTGGGGCTCTTAGCCATGTTTCCTTATCTCACCGGTTCCGTCTGGTTTTTGCCCTGACAGATGGAGAAACTATAATCATAAACAAACCATGGTGATCTTAATGGAATCCACAGGCACTTCCCTCCATTTCTTTCCACTATACCCTGTCACACCAGGACCAACCTACAAAGGAATGGGCTAGTACGTGCAGACAGGGATTGAGGAGGATGGATGTGATACAGATTGGACTTCGGTTGTGGGACTCATGGTCATGGCTGACAGCTTCGAACTCACATCATTGAGCAACTCAATCTCTTTGGTCCTTGTTTTCCTCATAGACTGAGAATCAAGTGTCAAGCTCAATGACAATGGGCTTCCCTAACATGCACAAGGCCCTGTGTTCTCAGAACCATAAGAAAATAGCAAGTAAACAAACCTCTTCTTGTCTAGACTAAGAATGTTCTCTAATTTCTCTACCTTGCTTTTGATATTTGAAGAAGGGACAGGGCTCTAGTACCTCCACAGGTGTGTGCTTCCTATTGCTGAGGTGGTATCCCTGCTTTATTTAGAAGAGGCACCAGCTGGCTCCTCTGAGGAGGAGCTTCAGGCCAGGCCCAGGGCCTATCTAGGCAAGTTCTAGTGGAAGGCAACTGGGATTGGCAGAGTGGTTGAGCCAAAAGTCAGGTGAAGATTGAAGAGCAGAAGAGGCTTTCCCAGGGCAACTGTGGGTAGCCATGTAAAGCCCAACACCTTCTAAACAGTCGTGTTTATACAGCGCCTCCCATGTCCACAAGCAGCCTCTGGCAACTGGGTGTGACCAAGCACTTGGGGAGCACAGCACACAGGGGTCCTAACCAGCACTCTTCCTCTCTTTCTGTTTCTTCATGTTCTGGAGCAATTCCTATGCTTTGGCATGCTGTCTTTCCTCAACTGCTCTAGTCACACACTATATTGAGGTCTAGGGCTCTGTCAGGAGCCACTGGGTTGCCTGGAGGACACGATTCTTGCTGCTTCCTCATTGCTGTTCCTTCTCTGACTATAAAGCCCATCTGTCCAGTCTTTCCCACACAGGCCCTTCTCACAGGTCCATAGCTCCTCCCACTCACCCAGCCAGTTCCTCATCTCTTGTCCCACAACCCTTCCCCAGGCTCCCTATCAACTCTTCTGTTCTCTTCAGAGCACCACCATGTCTCACATGGACCCATATCCTCTCCTCTCCTCTCTCTCTCTCTCTTCTCTTTCTCTCTCTTCTCCTCTCCTCTCTCCTCCCCTCCCTCCCCCCTCCCCTCCTCCTCCTCCTCCCCCCTCCACTCCCCTCCCCTCTCCTCTCCTCTCCTCTCTTCCCCTCTCATCATTACCCGAAGCCAGGTTCCACCCTGTTGCCAAATGATCTCGTAAGACTGTGCATCTTAGATGCTGCCTACATGACCCAGTCACAAAAGCACCAGTCATATAAGCTTAACTACATGAGTCTGATGCCCAGACCCCATATGAACATGGCATACATATGTGTGTGGTGACATAGACATGTCATGTTTGCAGAGGGATAGAGATTGGAGAATCACCTGAAAGATGGATGTCTTGGGTAGGGTTACCATTGCAATTCTAGTTCCAGGGGAGTCTGATGTCCCCTACTGGCCCCCACTGGCTCCTGTTTCTAAGTGGTGCATATAAACTCCTAAGCTCATATACACACGAAAGAAAAAAATTCATCAGATTTTAATCTGATCAAGTACAGGCAGTACAGGAGGCAGAAGCCTTATGACCACGAGGAAGCAATGCTCTAAATTCAGAATGTGGTCAATGCTACAGGATAAAAGAAGATGAATTTGTGGTGTAAGCCTATAACCCCACCTACTCAGGTGGATGAAGCAGGAGAATCACAAACTCCAGGCCAAGCAAGGCTACTTTGAAACATAGACTGTTTCAAAAACAATTAGGCAATGGGCCATATTTCTTAACAGTTCGTGGAGCTCATACACATGCAAATACACCTAGGTAAGGAGAGCGTTACAGACTAAAAGACGCAAACACATCCCTCGGATGTGAGTGTTTGTGCTGTGTACGCAAATGTGATAAGAGTATGTACAGTGTAAGGATATAACAACTAATCTCCGTTGTCATCTGGCTGAATTTAGAATCACCTTGGGGACACACTTCTGGGCATGTCTATGAGAGCCTAGAGATGTTTAACCATGGAAGGGAGACCCTTCCGCATGGCGGCCCATGGCGGCCTGGGGGCCTGGACTGAACAGAAAGCGAAGAGAATGAGCTGACATTCTTCTCTCTGCTTCCTGACAAGAAACACTGTGTGACCAGGCACTGGAAGCTCCTGGCACCACAGCTACAGCCCCTCTTCCTACCAGGCCTTCTCTGAGTGTGAGCCCAAATAATCCCTCCCTCCCTTAAGTTGCTTCTGTCAAGTATTTTTGTCCCAGTGACAAGAAGGTAACAGATACAGATATGAAGAGTGGAGCTTTGCCTAGCTTTCCCAACACCTGGAAGAGTGCCCAACAGCGTGTAGGTGCTCAACAAATGTGAAGAGTGAACAAATGAATGAATGACTCAATGAATGAGTGAGTGAATGAATGAAAAGACAGATGAAACACAAGACATCTGGTAGAATATGAATTTCAGCAGTTTGAGAAATTACAAATAAATGTTACTATAACTATGTCCCAAATATTACAAATTGACCTAAAATCCAACTTGCTTATCTGAAGTTCAAATGTAACTGGGTGTCTTGTATTTGCTAAATCTGACAACACTATTAATAAAAGATGCACACTGAGAGGTCCTGGGACCTAATGGATAAAGCGTTGGTACTGAAACTGAGGCAGGCAAAAGAATCAGCCAGGAAGCATGGCTATAGTGGGTTCTTCAGTCACAGTGGGCAAGACTGTGACTCAGGAGAGAGTGAGCCCAGATCTCTCAGGGGAGGGTTTTGGAAACTTCCTTTTAAATTGGGCAGTTTGGGTTAGGTATAGTGGGGCATACAGTTAATCCCAACCCTCAGGAGGCAGAGGCAGAGGCAAGTGGATCTCTTTCAAGAACAGTTTGCTCTCACAGAGAGATCCCATCTAAAACTATAAACAAACAAACTGGGCAGCTCAGGATAGGCAGATCGCAGGACACTCTTGTCCCACAAACTCTCATCTGAGCACAATTAGGGAGCCCTAAGCCTCCACGAGAGACTTTCACAGAGTACAGGTGGAGGCATTCAAACTGCAGACATGTACTGTCTGGGAGAGGAAGGATTGACTTTTTTGAGAAACAGGCTCCTAAATGGCTGTCTCCAGAGCCATGTCTGAAATGGAGGAAACCACTGAGCTGAGGAGGAAACCGGAAGTCCTTCCATTTTGTAAAAGGGGAGACGTGTATCTCACTGGTTAGACTGACCTGGGGGACTTACGCCAACCACAGAGAAGTTAAGCAGAAGAAAGAGGATGGCCAGGACGCCATGGCTGCAGATGGACAGATGGAAGACAGAGTTCTGTGGTGGGAGTTTGGAATGCATTCGGCAAAGAGAAGGAGCCAGGCCAGTCTGGCCTGCATGGAAGGGAAGATTTTTCGAGAGTGTGCGTATCTGATCAAAACACACTGCATCCCTGTGTGAAATTTCAAAGAATAGACAAAATGAAGGTTTTTAAAGTTTGAAAAGGTGTAGGCTTTTCTTCACACTGAACCTTAATTAAGGGAGAGCTACCACAAAGCTGAAAGCTTGTTCTTATTTTAAAGCAGTAAGATAATTATTATGTTTGATGCTTTCAATTCTCAGTGATCCGAAGTGGCCTTTCTACTTAATAAAAGGCTCCCCAACTTCTGCACCACAGAAACACAAATTGTAAATTTTGTGCTTGTGGAAGTCCTAGAGGCTACTTCAGAGGCCTTATGTTAATTTGGGGATTCAGGGACACACCCTCCCTCTTACCCTGTGTCTCTAGCTTTTTCCTGGTCAAGGCCACTTTGTCAAAGGCAAATGCAGCAGCTTCTTTGGCCGCTTTTTCCTTCTCAAGGGTATCCCCGAGAGCAGCTGTGAAAGACAGTTGCTTGGTATGTTAGTGTTCTTCTGGGAGGACCAGGCTGCCGGCGCCACCCAGACCCCAGAAGTTTTCCAGTCTGTGTACTCTAGTCTGTGTCGGTAAAGGCGAGATTTCACTTCCCTTCCCGAGGCAGGTGGGAGAGGGCTCCCAGGAAGTAGCAGGGAAATTTCACTGTTCCCTGAGAGGCATCCACAGCCTTGCGTCTGGGTTCAGCTGCAGCTGGAACCTCTCTTAGTTTGCTTTGCCAATGCTTGCCTTAGGGGTGAGAACCAGGGAGAACCCACGGGCCTGAGTGTAACTCTGTCCTAACACACTCCTCTCAGGGAGGTCCCTAAACTCAACCACAAGCTCCATCATGCCTGGTCACCTTGAGCTGCACCTTTAGCATCCTGGGTTCCTTTTGCCAGGTATTTTGTCTCCACATCTCCCTCCCTGCCTTTCTCCAGACCTCTCTGTGTCTCTGCTCTTTCTGCCCTCTCTGTTACCCCCAAGGGTAAGACATAGTTTTCAATTCTGAAGGCGAGATGAAGAACGAGATGAAATATCTTAATTTCTCACAGCACAAGCTAAACACAGAGACAGAGCCTTGGGCCTACTTATCATCAGCCCTGACTGGGAAAATGGGGGCAGAGAACTCCAGGAGAAGAGAGCTTTCCATGGGGAGTCTGCTAGGACTAGCTAAGCACCCAAGTTCCTGCTCATGTTTCCAGGTTCAGTCTTGGAGGGTCCCATCCTGCACCCCAAAAACCTGCTCCAAGATGGGTTCATCATCTCTGCGGGCTGTAAGCAGCTAGCATGCCGTTACACACCTTGTTATATTCACATCGAGAGATAATTCAAAAGACTGCAGTCAGCCATCCAACCCCTCTGTAGGTAGAGAAATTAAAAGAGAATCTTCCTGCCAGCTGTGGTGACTCAACTTTTAATCCCAGCACTGTGGAGGCAGAGGCAGGAGGATCTCTGAGTTTGAGGCCAACTGGGTCTACATAGCAGGTAGTTCCAGGACAGCCGGAACTACATAGAGAGACTCAAAAAAAAAAAAAAAGACAAGCACCGAGAGAGAGAGGGAGAGAGAGAGAGAGAGAGAGAGAGAGAGAGAGAGAGAGAGAGAGAGAGAGAATATAAGAACTTCCATAACCTCTTGCCCTTTTCTGAAAACCCAATGAACTAGTTTCTCAGTGTCTCTGCATTCCAAGACTCTCATGATAAGAACATTTGTTACAGGGGCCCATAGTTCCTAAGTTAGATGGCCTATTTTGGCTAGTGCAACCTGGCTGTGAGCTCCAGAGGGAGTAGAGACAGAAACTGATGTCCCCTGCTGCTGTTACCTGGTCTGCAGGCTGTCAGCTGGTTTCCTCTGGCTTCACGTCAGGTGTCAGGCAGCTATTTGTATACCTGCGTCTCTGAACGAGCAACTGAGAGGAAATCTCCCGCTGGTCTTGACTTCTCACCACACGGCGCAGAGTCTGGAAGCTCCCAGGCGAAGGATCCTGAGGTTTGGGACCAAGACTGAAGAAAGAGGCTTAAGAGAGGGAGCCACTTCCTCATTACGCTCCGCCTCCAGCTCTTTAACTGAAGGAGAGGCTGCCCTTTGCTCAAGTAATTTGACTCGAAAAGCACTTGGATAGCCTTTATCAAACACTTTCTCAGCCCTCGGGAACAAATAGGTGGACCTGTCTTGATGGTTGGTTCTCTGCTTTGCCTTTTATCAGTTTAGTCAGTGTTCACTGACCAGCTGCAGGTACACATTTAACCTTACAAGACATCCAGAGCTTCTATTCCTTATTAATGGTGCACTGTTACCTAGGGGCATCTTCATACAAGCATCTGCAGTGTGTTGTGACTGCCCTTTCATGTCCTTTCTCTGGAGCATACTCCCCCACCCCCCTTTGCCCCGAACCCTTTGTTCCTCTGGGTAGTTTTACTTCTAGTTTCATGTTACATGTATGTTGTTATGGTTGAAAAAAAAAATCAACTGTGTAGGCATGCCACATTTCTCTGTCCAGTCTTGTGTTGTTGCATACCTAGGTTGGTTGGGTTGCATCACTAGTTACTGTGAGTAGTGCTATAAAAATGGATGGGCAAGTGACTCCAAGATGAGTTGACTCTGGATCCTTTGGGTAAGCCAGGAGTGACACAGCTGAGTCACCTGCTTCATCTATTTTAGCTTTTTGAGAAACCACCATGCTGACTTTCAAAATGTCTGACTAGTTTAACATTCCTATGAACAGGGCACAAGAATTCCCTTTTGTCCACACACTAGCCAGCATTTGTTATTTGTTTTCTTTTCTTTAAAAAAAAAATGGGGGAGGGTTCTGCTTATTTTTATTTTACATGGGTGTTATTTAATGATTGTCATTCCGGCTGGCATAAGACAGTATTTAATTTTTATTTGTATTTCTTGGGTGGCTAGTGAGATTGAACATTTTTCATATGTTTACTGGCCATTTGTACATAATCTTTTGAAAATTGTTGATTTGGCTAGTCCACTTATTGTGGTATATGATTTCTTGTTGAGAATATGTATATGTATGAATATATATGTATATATACATGTACATACATATATATGTATGTATGCACACATATATTTTAAATATCAATCCTCCGTTTTGCTGACAACAATTTTCTCTCATTCTGTATGCTGTGTTCACTCAATTAACTGTTTCCTTTGCTGTGTAGAAGCTTTGTCATTTCATGAGGACTTATCTGTCAATCGTTGACATTATTTTCTGGGAAACTGGAGTCTATCCAGAAAGACTTGCCCAAGCCTGTATCTTGAGATGTTTTTCCTATTCTTTCGTCTAACAGCGTCATGACTCACGTGAGGGATTTGGATTCATTTGGAGTTGATTTTTGCACAGAGTGAGAGATAAGGATCTAGTTTCTTTCTTCCACATGTGGATAAGCCAGTTTTCCAGGCACTGTTTGTTGAAGACGCTATCTTCTCTCCAATGTGTATTTTTGGCATCAAAGCAGATGGCTGTAGCTGTGTAGACTTCTATCTACATCTACTCCTTTGGCCTATTTGCATGTTAGGTTCTGTGTTAGTATTCTGTTGTTTTATTACTCTGGTTCTGCAGTAGAACTGAAATCAGGCACACTGAGACCTCCAGAATTCTTTGCACTCAGGATTTCTTTAGTTATCTGTGTGTCTTTATGTCTCCATGTGCATTTTGAGATTTTTTTTTCTATTTGTGAGAATAATGCTGGAATTTTGGTAGGGAATATATTAAACTTGAGGATATTTATGTTAATATAAACATTCTCACAATCTCAAAATTAAAATAAGGGTGTCCTGCTTAGAGTTGCCTGAGGGTGGGGACTGCACACTGGGGAACCCATCCCAGCAGTCCAGCCCGCCCAGAGACTGCCAAGGTCCTGATACGAGTCCCCTCTCTGCCCTCGGGACAAGGAGAGCCACTGGAGTATTAGACCTGCTTGCACCCACCAGAAGGGAACCTTGGACCCGTACCCACCAGAGAGGAAGAGACTCCTCCTGCACCCACTGGAAAAAGGGATAGGAAGAAAACAATATAAAAACACATTCATCACCAGAAAAACCAATATGACACCACCAGAGTCTAGGGACTCTACACCAGCAAGACCTGAACATCCCAATGCAGAACTTTACCAACAGCCAAAAGAAGAAAGAGTGGAAATCCACACACAATTCCACCACCACCAAAATTGACTCCAAAACAAACAAGAATGAACAATCAATGGTCATTAATATCCCTCAATATCAATGGTCTTAAGTCGCCTATAAAAAGACACAGGCTAACAAAATGGATACAAAGACAAAATCCATCCTTCTGCTGCATACAAGAAACACACCTCAACTTCAAAGACAGACAGTACCTCAGAGTTAAGGGTTGGGAAAAGAGTTTCCAATCAAATGGACCCAAGAAACAAGCCGAGGTAACAATCCTAATATCTAACAAATTAGACTTTAAACTAAAATCAATCAAAAGAGATGAAGGAGGTCATTTCATATTCATCACAGGAAAAATCCAATATGACGAAGTCTCAATTCTGAACATCTATTCCCCAAATACAAAGGCATCCACATTTTAAAAGAAACATTACTAAAACTCAAATCACACATAAAACAACACACACTTATAGTGGGAGACTTCAACACCCCACACTCACCACTAGACAGGACCATCAGACAGAAACCTAACAAAGAAAAAAAGGAACTAATAGAAGTTATGACCCGATTGGGTTTAACAGACATCTATAGAACATTCCATCCAAACACAAAAGAATAAATCTTCTTCTCAGTGCCACAAGGAACCTTTTCTAAAATTGACCACATACTGGGCAACATAGCAAACCTCAACAGGTACAAAAAAAAATTGGAATAACAAACACCCTGTATCTTATCAGACCACCATGCTTTAAAGTTAGAATTCAACAACACTACAAATTGCAGAAACCCTACAAACTCATGGAAATTGAACAAGAATATGAGAATGAAGATACAACATACCCAAACTCATGGGATACTCTGAAAGCAGTGCTAAGAGGAAAGTTCATAGCACTAAATGCCCACATGAAGAAACCGGAGAATAGTCACACTAGAGAATTAACAGCACAACTGAAAGCTCTAGAACAAAAAAGCAGCAAACTCACCCCTGAGAAGTAGATGCCAGGAAATTTCAGACCTCAAATTGAGGTCTGAAATCAATAAAGTAGAAACTAGGAAAACAATACAAAGAATCAATGTAACAAAGTGTTGGTTCTTTGAGAAAAGTAACAAGCTAGACAAACCTTTATCCAAATTTACCAAATGGCAGAGAGTGAACATGCAATTTAACAAAATCAGAAATGAAAAGGGTTCATAACAACAGACACAAAGGAAATCCAGGTCATACTTTGAAAACCTGTACTCCACAAAATTTGAAAATCTAAAGGAAATGGACAATTTTCTGGATAGATATCACCTACCAAAATTAAATCAAGAACAAATAAGCAATTTAAATCAACCTATAATCCCCAATGAAATAGAAGCAGTCATCAAAAGTCTCCCAACCAAAAAAAGCCCAGGGCCAGATGGTTTCAGTGCAGAATTCTACCAGAAATTCAAAGAACAGCTAACATAAATTCTCCTCAAAGTATTCCACATAATACAGGCAAAAGGATCATTGTCAAACTCTTTTTTCTGAGGTTTCATAACCTTGGTACCCAAGCCACACAACTAAGAGAGAGAACTACAGACCAATATCCCTCATGAACATTGATGCAAAAATACTCAATAAAATACTGAATCCAAGAACACATCAGAAAAATCATCCACTATGATCAAGTAGGCTTCATCCCAGGGATGCAGCGATGGTTCAACATATGAAAATCCATCAATGTAATCCACCATCTAAACAAACTGAGAAAGAAAAATCACATGATCATCTCACTATATGCTGAAAAAACCTTTGACAAAACCCAACATCCCTTCATGATAAAGTTCCTGGAGAGATCAGGGATAACAGGAACATACCTAAACATAATAAAAAGCAATTTATACAGCAAACCAACAGCCAACATCAACCTAAATGGAGAAAAACTCAATGAAATCCCTCTAAAGTCAGGAACAATACAAAGCTGTCCGCTCTCCATACCTCTTCAATATTGTACTTGAAGTTCTAGCTAGAGCAATAAGACAACAAAAGGAGATCAAGGGGATATAAATTGGAAAAGAAGAAGTCAAACTTTCACTATTTGCAGATGATATGATAGTTTACATAAGTGATCTGAAAAATTCTACCAGGCAACTCCTACACTGATAAACCCCTTCAACAAAGTGGCAGGATACAAGATTAACTAAAAAAAAAAAATTAGTAGCCCCTCTATATACAGAAGATAAATGGGCTGAGAAAGAAATCAGAAAAACATCACCCTTTACAATTGCCACAAACAACATAAAATACTTTGGGGTAACACTAACCAAACAAATGAAAGACCTGTATAACAAGAACCTTGAGTCTGTAAAGAAATAAATTAAAGAAGATACCAGAAAATGGAAAGCTCTCCCTGACCTGGGATAGGTAGGATCAATGTAGTGAAAACGGCAATCTTGCCAAAAGCAATCTACAGATTCATTGCAATCCCCATCAAAATCCCAACACAATTCTTCACAGACCTTGAAAGAACAATTCTCAATTTTATATGGAAAAACAAAAAACCCAGTATAGCCAAAACAACCCTGTACAATAAAGAGATGTCTGGAGACATCACCATCCGTGACTTCAAGCTCTATTACAGAGCTATAGTCCTGAAAACAGCTTGGTATTGGCACAAAATAGACAGGTGGACCAATGGAATCGAATTGAAAACCCTGATATGGACCCACACACCTACGAACACCTGCTTTTGACAAAGGAGCTAAAATGTTCATACCAGCATTATTTGTAATAGCCAGAACCTGGACACAACCTAGATGCCCCTCAACTGAAGAAAGGATGGAGAAAATTTGGTACATTTACACAGTGGAGTACTACTCAGCAGAAAAAAAAAACAATGGAATCTTGAAATTGGCAGGCAAATGATGGAACTAGAAGAAACCATCCTGAGTGAGGTAACCCAGTCACAAAAAGACAAACATGGTATGTACTTACTCATATATGGATTTTAGACATAGATCAAAGGATTACCAGCCTACAATCCACACCACCAGAGAAGCTAGGAAACAAGGAAGACCCTAAGAGAGACATACATGTTCCCCTGCAGAAGGGGAAAGGGACAAAGTCTCCTGAGCAAACTGGGAGCATGGAGGGAGAGGGAGTTAGGAGAAAGAGAAGGGGACAAGAGGAGGGGAGAGGAGGACATGAGGGAGCAGGAAGATAGAGTCAGGGGAAGAATAGAGGAGAGCAAGATACCACAATAGAGGGAGCCATTATAGGTTTAAAGAGAAATCTGGCACTAGGGAAATGTTCAGAGTTCTACAAGGATGATCTCAACTAAAAATCTAAGCAGTAGTTGAGAGGCTACCTTAAATGCCCTTCTCTGATAATGAGATTAATGACAACCTTATATACCATCCTAGAGCCTTCATCCAGTAGCTGATGGAAGCAGAAGCAGAGATCCATAGCTAAGTACTAGGAACTCCTGGAATCCAATTGCAGAGAGGGAGGAGTGATGAGCAAAGGGGTCAAAACTAGGCTGGAGAAACCCCCAGAGACAGCTGACCTGAACAAGGGGGAGCTCATAGAACCCAGACTGATAGCTGGGAAACCAGCATAGGAGTGTTCTAGACTCCCTGAATGTGAGTGTCAGATTGGAGGTCTGATTGATTAATCTATGGGGCCTCTGGTAGTGGATCGGTGTTTATCCCTAGTACAGGAATAGAGTTTGGGAGCCCACTCCACATAGAGGGACACTCTATCAGCTTAGACACACGGGGGGTGATTTACGCCCTGCTCCAAATGATATGACAGACTTTGATGATTCCATGGAAGGCCTCATCCTCCATGGGGAGCAGAAAGGGAATGGGATAGGAGGTGGTTGGGGGGCAGGGGAGGAGGGGAAGGAGAGGGAACTAGGATTGACAAGTAAAACAAACTTGTTTCTAATTTAAATTTAAAAAAGGAATAAATTCTTTCTCTAATGTTTTAAAGCTTTAATTGTTGGAGTCTTCATTGGCTAGGATT
The DNA here is from genome assembly GCF_003668045.3 of Cricetulus griseus. Classification (NCBI taxonomy): domain Eukaryota; kingdom Metazoa; phylum Chordata; class Mammalia; order Rodentia; family Cricetidae; genus Cricetulus; species Cricetulus griseus. Next base: position 14,549,367 of record NC_048601.1, read on the forward strand.
ATTTTAATTTTTTTTTTTTTGATTTTGAAGCAACTTTTAATGGAGTTGTTTTTCCTGACTTCTTTCTCAGTATTTGTAGTGGTATATAGGAAGGCTACTGAATTATGAATGACAATTTTGTATCCCATTGCTTTACTGTCAATTTTTATATGATCTAGAAGTTTCATGATGGAGTCTCTAGAATCTCCTGTATAGAATCTTACCTGCAAATAAGGACACTATGACTTCTTGCTTTCCTATTTGTGTTGATTATATATTTCCTTGACTTATAGCTAAGTCTTTAGGCCCAGTGTTAAATAAGAGGAGAAAATGGACACCTATGTTTTATTCCTGACTTTAGTAGAACACTGAATTTTTTTCTCATTTAGTATAAGATTTGACATACAGAGCCTTAATTGTGTTGAGATCCGTTCCTTCTATTCCTAGTCTCTGGAGCTTTTATCATAAGGGACATTGGATTTTGTCAAGCACTCTTTCTTCATCTATTGAGAATATTATGTGATTTCTGTTCTTGAGTCCATTTATGTGACTGATGTGTTACATCTATCGATTTACATATTTTGAATCATCCCTGCACCTCTGGAATAAAGCCAACTTGATCATGTGAGCAGTCCTTTTTAATTTGTTGTTTTAAATCTTGATTGCAAGTACTTTACTGAGATTTTTTTATCTCTAAATTTAACAGCAGATTGGTCTATAATTTTTGTTGTTGTTGTGCTGCTGTATCTTTGTGTGGTTTGGTATAAGGACTGTCAAGTTGGAGAGAAATGGGACAGATGACTATCTGTGGTGCCTCTTAGCACACAAAGGCACATGGACGCCTCCAGGCTCACTCGGTTCCTGTGGGCCCTTTCTCAGCTCTTCTCACTCCCTTTCCTATATTTCTCCAGCTCATGGGCTTCCTTCACCCAGCATCTCATTCCCAATGAACCCTGTCATTTTGGCCATGTGTTCTTTTTGTCTTCCTCTCTTGTCCCTCTCTCTTGGTCTCCTTTGCCCCCACTCTCTCTCTCTTCCTCTCCTGCTTTCTCCATTTCTCTCAACTCTCATGGCCCTGTCCAGTCTGCTGGCCATTTTTAGTCTATTACTTTCTCTCCATGCTCTGACTCTTCCAGATGCCTCTGGTTGTACTCTTCTTTGTATCTACAATAAAAACCTACCCATCCACCATACCTTGGAGTATAGGGAGTGGGATGAGAAGAACTGACAAGTCCAGTTTCTTTAGGACTTGACAGTCTTTATACAAACCACACAAGGACACTACAAGGACAATAAAGGCTTCACAAAGAGTTTGACAGTACCCTCTCCTCCTCTATGCTAGGGACTACCTTGAGAAACTCGGCATGATTCCTTCAAAGTTCTGCTCGAACTCAGCAGTGAATCCATCTGGGCTTGGGGGTTTTTCTTGTTTATTTGTTTGTTTTGGTTAAGAGTTTTTTGTTTTGTTTTAAAATTTTATTACTGCCTCAATCTCATTGCTTGTTATAAAATCTGTGTAAATTGTTTATCTCATCTTGGTTTAATTTTGGTATGCCATATGAGTTTATAAATTCATCCACATCTTTTAGATTTTCCAGTTTAGTTTTTACATTATATCCTCCCAATGAGTTTTTTTTGCATTTCATTAATATCTGTTGCAATCTTTTGTAGGGAGACATATTTATAACAACATAAAAATAGACAGATGCTCCATCTTAGAGTCTTTACAGGCTGACTGGACAAAGGACCATGATGAGATTCAGGAACTTATTCAGACCTGACAGATCAGACAAGCTACAGACCATGAGGAACTGAAATCTATTCTAGGGATGCTACAAACTAAACAGGCTACAGATCATGGTGCCTTAATGGCTAGGCAGGCAGCAGACTGTGAGGCATGGCAGGGCATATGTAACCAATTAGAAACTCAATTAGGCTCTCTCTCCTATTCCTTTGTTACTAAAGTACAAGATACCCAGAATAGGCTTCAACAATCGGATAATGCCATTAAATCAATGGCTGAGAAATGTGAGAGGGACTATAGTGAAATTAGAACTGAGTTTCAAAGCTTACAGGAGGAGTTACAGACCAGGGTTACCAAACTGGAAATGTCTATCCAGTTGATTGCTGAGGCAAATCACAACCTTGATTCTAAATTTCAGTCTCTGGATGGCTATCTCCATGCCACCCAAATGCTAGCTAGGGATGAACGTATTGCCTGTCTAGAAAATCTTACAAGAGAATTGTCGAAGCAAATTGTAGATTCTGTATCATGCCTTGAATCTTTCATGATGGATGAGATTAAAGCCTCTCATGAGGATGTCCTGACCAGGCTGGCAGATCAATTTGGCAGAGAGGACACAGACTCACTCTGATATGAGTTGCCTATTCCGAAAAGGTATTTCAATCATCCTAAAGCAGTCACACACACACCTTTAGTCTACCTGGCCATGGTGGTGGAAAAGCAACCATCTAAAAAACACTCCCGGGGCAGACGGCATATACATGGCAACCAACCCAATTAAAGGATCTTAAGCATATTAAAGAATCGGTTGTCTCTCACGGTCTTCATAGCCCATACGTAAAACAGCTGTTGCATTCATGGGCCACCTTTAACAGGGTGACACCCGCAGATTGGGTAGGACTGGCATCAGCTGTCCTTGAGATTTCTTGCCAAATTGAGTGGAAAGCGGTATTTAGGGAGGAGGGAAGACTCCTAGAATGGCAAGCCACCAGGGACGGAGTTGATGCACCCCTCCAAAAAATCCTAGGAGAAGGTATTTATGCTGACCCACAGGTTCAGGCTGAATATGACGACCATATGCTGTCCCTATGCAGGACAGCAGCACTAAATGCATGGGATAAGGTTCGTGAACCAGGAGAACAACTGGAAGCTTATGCAAAAATAGAACAGGGACAAACAGAACCATTTAAGGACTTCTTAGACCGACTGACCAGAGCAGTAGACATTCAAGTAGCAGATCCAGCGATACGACATTCAATTGTGTATACCTTAGCTCATGACAATGCAAACCCAATGTGCAAAAGAATACTTTTGCCTCTAAAGATCAGATCAGCTCCGTTAGAAGAATGGGTTCTGCATACTGCCCACATTGACTGTAACATGCAAGATGCTGGAATCTGGGCAGAAGAAACCCAAGAGGTTTCAACAGACAGCAGGAGATTAGAAAAGATAGCAATAGAAGGACTTGGGAAGGAGAAGCACCTTACAGGGGCTCACACAGGTACCGAGAGGCCAGTGCTTATCGCCACCATGACCCAGAGCCTCAAATAGGAAGAGCACGTTCCAGGAGTCCACGAAAGCGTCAGGAGAATAGATGTTTCAGCTGTGGTAAAATGGGACATATAAGGAGAAATTGTAGACAGAGAAATTCTAACGATTCCCCACGTGACAGGTCATTGCCCTCTGGGTTATGTAGGAGATGTGGTAAGGGCAAACACTGGACTAACGAATGCAAATTGACTAGGGACATGCAAGGAAACCTGTTAACATCGGGAAACACAGAAGGGGACCTCTAGCAGGCCCCCACCTCGACAACAGTTCGATCGTTCCCAGTGATGGTGGGAGACAATCTATCGCAGGATGAATAGATAGTTCCTTGCCTCTTGTGGAAAATGATACTGCTCTAGAAGGTAGTCTGAATAGTGATGAAGAATCGCATGTGACTGGTGAAAATGAGAAACGCATATTTTGGCAAGCTTCTATTAATGATAAAAGGCCTCAGTTAGAAATAAAAAAAAATGGCAGAGCTATTAAAGGCCTAGTAGACACTGATGTAACTGATTATTACCCAGAAATCCTTGCCTCAGAAATGGCCCCTTAAAGAGGCAAACGTACAATTTTTAGGAATTGGAAGTCTATCTAGAGTTCGGCGGAGTGTTAACTTGGTGGTCTGCATTGGACCGGAAGGACAGAAAGGAAGACTGAAACCTTACGTAGCAGATATTGCTATAGATTTATGGGGTCGTGATTTATTACAGCAATGGAATTCTCAAATTAACATCCCTCCAGTGTCAGATGCGAATTCTAGAAAATCACTGGATAGTAAATAGGATCGGGTAAGACGTCATGGAAAATGGTTACCAACTATCCAGGCTGTACAGACACTAAATACAAATGATAGGCTTTCAGAGGAACCAAAGGCCCTGCCATTGAAATGACTTACAGAGAAACTGGTCTGGATAGGGCAATGGCCTTTGACCTCTGAAAAGCTAGAGGCTCTAGAAAAGTTAGTACAGGAACAGCTAGAGGCTGATCACATAGAGCAATCTACCAGCCCTTGGAATTCTCCTGTATTTATTATCAAGAAGAAGTCAGGTAACTGGAGAATGCTGACAGACCTGAGAGCCATAAATAAGGTAATTCAACCTATGGGCTCTCTACAGCCTGGAATGCCATTGCCTTCCTTAATACCTAAAGGATGGCCAATCATAGTAATTGACCTGAAAGACTGCTTTTTCACTATACCATTACAAGAAAGCGATAGAGAGAAATTTGCATTTACAGAGCCAACTCTTAATAACTCACAGCCAGTTTGGAGATACCAATGGAAGGTTTTACCTCAGGGGATGCTAAATAGTCCTACTTTGTGTCAATACTTTGTACAACAACCTTTGGAAATAATTCGTAAAAAATTTCCACAATCTCTTGTTTATCATTATATGGATGATATTCTTTTATTGGATTCTAATAAGGAAACTTTGGAATGTATGTTTGAAATGGTGAAGGAAGTTCTGTCTAGATGGGGTTTACAAATTACCCCAGAAAAGATACAAAGAGGAGATTCTATTAACTATTTAGGCTATGAGATAGACTTACAAAGAATCAGACCTCAAGAGGTACAAATTAGAATGGACCATTATCAAACTCTTAACGGTCTTCAGAAGCTACTAGGAGAAATTTCTCAATTACAGACGATTATTGGTGTGGAAGGACATGACTTAAAGCATTTAAAAATGGCACTAAAAGGTGATAAGGACTTAAACAGTCCACGAATATTATCTGCTGAGGCAGAAAAAGAGTTACAATGGGTAGAAAACAGAATTTTGGATGCACATGTAGATCGGATAAACCTTGATTTAGACTGCATTCTGGTTATCTTGCCATCCAGAGAACAGCCTTCTGGGATTCTGATGCAGAGGGAAGACACTATATTGGAATGGATATTTCTGCCACATAAGCAGACCAAAAAGTTAAAGACGTATATAGAACAATTAGTAGCAACTATACCAAAACAGACAGAATTAAATTCATAAAAAAGACAGTTTGGATTCTTCCACGCATTGTAAGACAAACTCCCATTTCTGGAGTTCTTACTTTCTACACTGATGCTAACAAATCAGGTAAGGCTGGTTATAAAGCAGGTGAGGTAAGTAAAGTAGTTCAAAGTCTGTACACATCTGTACAGAAAGCACAATTATATGCAATTCTCATTGTGCTTATGGATTTTACAGAACCTCTTAATATAGTTACTGATACCCAATATGCAGAGAGAGTTGTCTTGCACATAGACTGCAGAATTCGTCCCTGATAATACTGAACTAACCTCGTTGTTCTTGCAGTTACAGGAAACAATCAGAAACAGAAGTAATCCTCTATACATTACGCATATCAGATCCCATACGGGTCTGCCAGGCCCACTAGCACAAGGCAATGACGAGATTGATCATTTATTGATTGGCACTATGCTAGAAGCCTCAGAATTTCATAAAAAGAATCATGTAAATAGCAAAGGTTTAAAGAAGGACTTCTCCATCACTTGACAACAGGCCAAGGAGATAATGAGAAACTCTCCTACTTGTTCCTTTTATAACCAAACTCCGCTGCCAGTAGGCTGTAATCTAAAGACATTCGGAGGAATGAGATCTGGCAAATGGACGTCTTTCACTTTACAGAATTTGGAAATTTGAAATATGTGCATCATACCATTGACACATTCTCAGGTTTCCAATGGGCTACTGCTCTCAACTCTGAAAAAGCTGATTCTGTTATTACACACCTACTGGAGGTGATGGCAGTTATGGGTATACCTGCACAGATAAGAACTGACAATGCTCCAGCACATGTCTCCACAAAAATGGAACAGTTCTTCAAATATTATAACATTAAGCATGTCACAGGTATACCACACAACCCTACAGGACAAGCAGTTGTTGAAAGGTCTAAGAGGACACTTAAGGAGATGCTCCATAGGCAAGCTGGTAAGTCAAAACCCCCCAAACATAGGTTGCATAATACTTTATTGACACTAAACTTTCTTAATGCTAATGACAAAGGACAAACAGCTGAGGAAAGACACTGGACTACGGAAAAAACTGCTGAACTGAATCAACCAGTGTACTTCAAAGATGTACTGACCTCGGTATGGAAAACCAGACATATGTTATGTTGGGGTAGGGGTTTTGCATTTGTTTCCACAGGAGAAGAAAATCTTTGGATACCATCAAAATTGATCAAGATTCGAGTTGAAAAAGACAACGCTCTCGACAAGGACGACTGACAGGTATTTACTGAGGTATATGTCATGAACTAAATAAAAGCCTCCCAAAGGATGGGAAGTGCTTTGTTTTTATCTTCACAGGAAAACCCACCTCCGGAAATTAAAGGACACTACATGTGTAGATACTTAAAGAAAGAAGGTAGCTATAACCGTCAAACAAAAGGAACGTGCCATATGGTAAACTTTACAGCTGTCTCTCAAATAACTATTTCTCTTCATTTCCTAGTCCCTATTCCATTAAATCGATGCTGGATTTGGCTTTCCTCCCCTAAAATCCAAGCATGTTATTTAACAAAATTTTAAAGTTTCTGTGTTATATCAAGAAGCCAATTGCTGTAATACAGAATAAATGAAGAATAAGAGGACTATCTTTGTCCTTTCTTGGCTCTTTCTTTCAAGGCCTACACCCTCTCACAATTGTCGTTTTTCAAGGATTGCCTTTCCCAGTACACATACATGTGCAAGCGAACATTTCTCTGATGACACTTATGTTTGAGTCCCATACACACAATGAGAACCAGCCTGACAACAATCCCTGCATGCTCCGGAAAAAGAATTGGACCACACCTCTCCGACTGCACTGGATTCAACTCACTCCGTTTTGACTGACACTCCAACCGGAACCTCAAGTACTGACATGAATCAAGTTGAGGATTTCAACCTAGATCTTCAAACAAGCAAATCTCATCTAACATGGACTAGAGATAACCCATTAGAGACTTTCCCTGTACTAGCATTTTTTTTCCACAGGACCCCACATGGCTACCATCGTCCCATTTCAGCAGGAAGTAACTTAGAAGATGCTATGCCCCCGTTCCCCATTATTGTTTATTAGGGTGGTGTAAGCCTACTTAAGAATGACCTTCTTATTGTTTAGAGTTGGGATTGGAAGGTGTTCAAGTTAGACACCATTTCCACATGACTTTAGGACTTAGCTGGAATAGACATAGGATGCGCAGTAGCAGATTATTGTATCTTCTTATATTTCACCTTTGTGATTGTTAATATTAGATGTTTTACACTATTAAGTTTTAATCCTCTTTTAGACTCAAAGGGGAATTGTAGGGAGACACCCTAGCCCCGCCCAGGCAACCGGGACAGGTGTGCCGGGACACGCCCGTGAGGGCGGAGTTAAGGGAAGTGGGTGGGGGATGATGTAAAAGAAGGTTCTTAAGGGCTGCACATGGAGTCCGGCCCTTCTCTCTTCTGCTCCCCCAGCTACTGGCGCTGGTTCCAGCTCCCTCCCTCTCGCTTTGGCCTGCACTTGACTGGTGTATCTAAATAAAGAAAACCTTAGCACTATTGGCTGCAGGCTGGTCACTCATCAGTCTTTTCCTTTTCACCTCTATTTTTATTACTTTGAAGTTTCTCTTTTTCTTTTTGGTTAGTTTGACTAGATCTTATCTTTTCAAACAGCTAACTCTTTGTTTCATTGATTCTTTGTATCAATTTTCTTATTGTTTGTAGTTCCTTAATTTTTGTTCTGATATTAATTACTTCTTTCTATCTATTTATTTTGGATTTAGCTTCTTGTTTTTCTAAGTCCCTGATGTGTATTGTTATTTGAAATCCCTGGAGAGGGTTGTTTTTATTTTGGTGTAAGTACTTATAGATTTGAGTACATTGCCTTTTCATCTTCATTTAGTTCCAGGAGCCTTTTTATTTCACTCGAGTTCTTTGATGACCCATTCACCATTCAATAGTGCCATTGTTTAATTTCCATGTATTTCTGTATATTTCTATGGTCTTTCTTGCTGTTGATTTCTTGTTTTATTTATTGTGGTCATATAAGATACAAGAAATTATTTCATTTTTCTCATATTTGTTAAGACTTTCTTTGTGCTCTAACGTATGGTCTAGTTTCGAGAAAATTCCACTGATGCTGGGAGCAATGTGTGTTCTGTGGTTTTTGGATGGAATGGTCTATAAATGTCTGTTATGTATGATGTCATTGAACTCATGTTTCTTGTTTAGTTTTTGTCAGTATGAGCTGTCTACTGGTAAGGTCTATCCATTGACCTATAATTTGGAATTACCCATTACTGTTGTATGGGGATGAGTGTATGTCTTTACATCTATTAGTATTTGTTTTATGAAATTAGGTGCACCCATGGTTAGTGCATGTGTATTTAAAACTGAATTCGTTCTTGATGAGTGATATGTTTCTGTTGACAAAAAAGTCCAAATCAGACCAGATTAAAAAGAGATAACTGCAGGTTTATGGGTGTGGCTTCTGGGAGGGTTCAATGGTCCTGAAAAAATTGGCGCCAGGGAAGTTGTGCCCAGGCTAAGGCAGGAAGGTATTATAGGAGGGCAAGGTCAGGCAAGGTCTGGAGCTCAGCACATGTTGCTGAGTCAGGGGCCTACATCTTACTGGGTCTTTTCTGCAGCCTGTGGCTGCCAAAGCAGGGAGCTGGGTGAGGGTCTGGTCCCTTTGGTGGGTACTCAGGTACCATTCCTTTGTTCAGAGTTTTCTCAGCAAGGTAGGTTTGGGGGAAGTAGGACTGTTGGGGTTTCCCAGCTTGTGGGAGGGGGGAGGAGGGAAGAAGAGGTTCCTTTATTCAGTATATAGTGACTTTATCTCTTTTGACTATTTGTTATATTATTACTGTGTGTTTGTGTGAGTAGGGTATGAACATGCCACAGTGCACACATGGAGGTCAGAGAACAACTCTTGGGAGTTGCTTCTTTCTTTCAGCCTTTGTTTTTTTGGGAGGTGAGGTCTCTTTTGTTATTTCTGCCACTCTGGAAAATTCCAGTAACTGGTCTATGAACTTCTGGATGATTCTCATGTCTCTGGCTTCCATCTCACTGTAGGAGTGCTGGTATTACAGATGTGTTCCATGACATCAGGCTTTTTATGAGCTCCAAAAATTTGACTCAGATCATTTGGCTTGTGTGGCAAGTGCTTTTACAAATGTCAATGGTCTCTCTTTTGACTAACGTTAGTTTGAATTCTTTCCTGTCTGGTGTTAGAACAGCAAAACCTACTTTCTTTCTAGTTCCATGTGCTTAAATTAAAATGCCTTTTCTATCTTTTCACCCTAAGGTTGACCATCTTTTGGTATGGTGTGTTTCTCTGAGGCAACAAATAGATCTTATTTTCAAATCCAATCTATTATTTTGTGTCTTTTGATTAGGGGAGTTGGGACCATTAAGATTTAGAGTTATTACTAAAAGGAATGCATTCTTATCATTTCATTGGTTCTGTAGTGTTTGGTATTTTCCTTCTCCTCATTTGCTTGACTGCTATCTTGGTTTGTTCTTTCCAGTGGCATCATGAATAATTTCTTTCTTAGAAGGTTGAGTACCTCCTCTCAGTCATGAATTTCTTTAGTCTGTTTTTACCATTTTTTTCCTCCTTAAATTATGACAGATAGTTTTGCTGGGTATAGTATTCTGGGTTGCAACTGCAGTCTGTCAGGGCTTTAAACACAATATTCTAAGGACTCCTGGCTTTTAAAGTTGTGTTGAGAATTCTGACAACATTCTAACGAAGCTACCTTTATATGAGACTTGTTTTTTCTCTCTTCACACTTCAATGTACTTTCTTCTGTATATTTAGGTGTTTTTCTATAATATAACATGGGCAGGTTGTTTTATGGTCTTGTTTGGCTTTTAAAAATGCATCTTATATAAAGATAGGCATCTCTCTCCTTTCTTAACCATGACTTTGCTGTCCATGTTTTCTATCCCTTTAGTATAAAATTCTTTGTCTAGACTTATGACGCATAGATTTCTGTCATAGTGCCCTATGAATCTCAACTGCTCCATTTATTTTTTATTATTTTTTTCTTTGCTATTGACTGAACATCCTAACTTTTCCTCTATTCTGTCTTCCCTTTAGTTCTTCCTATTGATGTGTCTTTCCACAGAAATTTCTATTTGGCTTATTGCAAGTTTTCTTTTTTGTGTTATTTTTTCTTTTCAATATTCCTAACTCTTTATTAACTTCTACCTTAATATACTGACCTAACTTTTTTTTTTTTTTCGAGACAGGGTTTCTCTGTGGCTTTGGAGGCTGTCCTGGAACTTGCTCTTGTAGACCAGGCTGGTCTCGAACTCACAGAGATCCGCCTGCCTCTGCCTCCCCAGTGCTGGGTTAAAAGGTGTGTGCCACCAACGCCTGGCCCTTTTTTTATTTCTTTGATCGTACTTACACTCATTCTTTAGAGTTCGTTCTCTGGGATTTCATCTAATTCACTCTCATCAGATGCCATTATGGTGGGATTAGTAATTTTTGGAGAGGCTTGGTGCCTTGGTTTTTTACATTTCCTATATTTTTGTGTTTGGATTTATATATGGGCCAAATTATTTTTCTTTCAAGATACCTATTATTTCTGTGGAAGTGTTTGAAATATTCAAGAGGGATTAAATTGTAATTGCAATTGTTGGAGGTGTCGTTTCGTTTTTGGTGTTTGGGTACCAAGGTCGATCCTTAATACTCCTTTGGGAGTGGGGTACTGTCTGCTTGGTGGTTCCAGTCTTTGTTCTGGATGCTCCCTTTTGGGCTCCAGACCCCTGGGTAGGTTTTTGTGAGGTTGGGTCAGAGATGCTTGTCTTACCAGTGGACAGTCCTCCATGGGTTGGGTTACAAACGCTGTTTTTGCCTTTGAGAGAGTTTGGGTCACATGGGTGGTCAGGTCACAGGTGCTGGTCATCTCTGGGTGGTCCTTCAGGAATCCAGACATGAATGCTGGCTGAAACCCTGGTCTGGCTTTCCCAGTGTCAGGCATACTGTTTGGACCCTGTGTCAGTTTTTTTTTTTTTTTTTTTTTTTCCTTTCCCTGTAGACTCTGGCTCCAACCAGGTTTCTACCTGACTGGATACTGTACAGTTCTGATAAAAACAATTTCCCTCACGGTCTAGAGGAAATATGCTAGCCAGGATTCGGTATACAGTCCTGTGACACTTACTCTGGGATCCCAGAGAGTATGGCTCTTAGGGGGTCCTAAACCAGCTGCCCGGCTGCTGGCTCCCCAGAGGTCTTTTAAAAAGGGCGATTTACTGGTGCTGGTCAAGTGCCAAGGAGAGCAGGTTTCTCCAGCATGTCTTCTCTCTCAGCTGCTCCTGTTTGCAGCTTTTACCTACCTTCTTCCCCTCTCTCTCTCTTTCTCCCCCCTCCCATCTCTAAGAGATTACTGACATGAGCACGGACAGACATACAGGCTGCCTTACCCTGTGACTGTTAGCTTTCTCTCCCATGACGCCGATTCTGGGCTCCCAGCACCCCTCCCTCTGTTCTGATGGACGCAGTTTTCCATTTTGCTGGCTGTGAAGCTGCTGCCTTTCAGCCATCACTCTCTTTGTCTGACAGCCGTCATTCACCTTTCCCAGTTTACTGGGATCTTCTAGCAGATAGAGCCTATGCTTCACCTACCGTTGTTCACATTTGTAATCTTAACCATTCTGAGGGAAGGTGTCAGGATCCCCATTACCCAGAGGTGACAGGCTAAGATGCGGTGTAAGCCTTGGATTCTTACAGGTTTCTGTTGTTTCCTTTTTTTTTTTTTTTTTTTTTTTTTGAGATACTTGTGTAGCTCAGCTGGCTTTGACCTTGTGATTTTCCTGCTGACTTTGCCTAGAGTGCACACCCCCAACTCAGGCTCAAACAGTTTACTCATCACTAAGTTCCCCTGTAGTTTGTGTGTGTTGCATGTTTCATGAAACTTGTTTTTCTTTGGTTAGTTAAATGTCTTTTTTTGTTTGTTTTCCGACATGTGGTTTCTCTGTGTTCCCCTAGCTGTCCTGGAATTCACTCTGTATACCAGGCTGGCCTCGGACTCTGAGATTTGCCTGCCTCTGCCTCTTGAGTGTTGAGATTAAAAGTGTGCACCACCACCACCCAGCTAACCACCTTAACTCTTATTTTTTTTCAGAGACTGGGTTTCTCTGTGTAGCCCTAGATGTCCTGGAACTCAATCTGTAGACCAGGCTGGCCTTGAACTCACAAAGATCCGGTGGTGAGACTAAAGGTTATGGCACCACCATAGGGTTTAGTTAAATGTCTTTTAATTTACAAGAACACACACACACACACACACACACACACACACAGAGAGAGAGAGAGAGAGAGAGAGAGAGAGAGAGAGAGAGAGAGACTGACTG